>NW_027370616.1:0-34695 GCF_046119375.1 Phyllobates terribilis
GCTACTGACTGAATGAAAGGAGCTGGCATCTCACTCTCTTTGAATCTTCTTTATCATGCTAGGATTAGCAGGAAAAAGCAAAAAATTTCAGAATTGCACCTTGCAATGTGGAGATATTACTGTTTGTGCATTTACAATATTCATTGATTTTTGACATTGAAAAACATGTTTTTCATATACCAGAAATGTTTGAAGCTACTGACTGAATGAAAGGAGCTGGCATCTCACTCTCTTTGAATCTTCTTTATCATGCTAGGATTAACAGGAAAAAGCTAAAAATTTCAGAATTGCACCGTGCAATGTGGAGATATTACTGTTTGTGCATTTACAATATTCATTGATTTTTGCCATTGAAAAACATGTTTTTCATATACCAGAAATGTTTGAAGCTACTGACTGAATGAAAGGAGCTGGCATCTCACTCTCTTTGAATCTTCTTTATCATGCTAGGATTAGCAGGAAAAAGCAAAAAATTTCAGAATTGCACCTTGCAATGTGGAGATATTACTGTTTGTGCATTTACAATATTCATTGATTTTTGCCATTGAAAAACATGTTTTTCATATACCAGAAATGTTTGAAGCTACTGACTGAATGAAAGGAGCTGGCATCTCACTCTCTTTGAATCTTCTTTATCATGCTAGGATTAACAGGAAAAAGCAAAAAATTTCAGAATTGCACCTTGCAATGTGGAGATATTACTGTTTGTGCATTTACAATATTCATTGATTTTTGCCATTGAAAAACATGTTTTTCATATACCAGAAATGTTTGAAGCTACTGACTGAATGAAAGGAGCTGGCATCTCACTCTCTTTGAATCTTCTTTATCATGCTAGGATTAGCAGGAAAAAGCAAAAAATTTCAGAATTGCACCTTGCAATGTGGAGATATTACTGTTTGTGCATTTACAATATTCATTGATTTTTGCCATTGAAAAACATGTTTTTCATATACCAGAAATGTTTGAAGCTACTGACTGAATGAAAGGAGCTGGCATCTCACTCTCTTTGAATCTTCTTTATCATGCTAGGATTAACAGGAAAAAGCTAAAAATTTCAGAATTGCACCGTGCAATGTGGAGATATTACTGTTTGTGCATTTACAATATTCATTGATTTTTGCCATTGAAAAACATGTTTTTCATATACCAGAAATGTTTGAAGCTACTGACTGAATGAAAGGAGCTGGCATCTCACTCTCTTTGAATCTTCTTTATCATGCTAGGATTAGCAGGAAAAAGCAAAAAATTTCAGAATTGCACCTTGCAATGTGGAGATATTACTGTTTGTGCATTTACAATATTCATTGATTTTTGCCATTGAAAAACATGTTTTTCATATACCAGAAATGTTTGAAGCTACTGACTGAATGAAAGGAGCTGGCATCTCACTCTCTTTGAATCTTCTTTATCATGCTAGGATTAGCAGGAAAAAGCAAAAAATTTCAGAATTGCACCCTTGCAATGTGGAGATATTACTGTTTGTGCATTTACAATATTCATTGATTTTTGCCATTGAAAAACATGTTTTTCATATACCAGAAATGTTTGAAGCTACTGACTGAATGAAAGGAGCTGGCATCTCACTCTCTTTGAATCTTCTTTATCATGCTAGGATTAACAGGAAAAAGCTAAAAATTTCAGAATTGCACCGTGCAATGTGGAGATATTACTGTTTGTGCATTTACAATATTCATTGATTTTTGCCATTGAAAAACATGTTTTTCATATACCAGAAATGTTTGAAGCTACTGACTGAATGAAAGGAGCTGGCATCTCACTCTCTTTGAATCTTCTTTATCATGCTAGGATTAGCAGGAAAAAGCAAAAAATTTCAGAATTGCACCTTGCAATGTGGAGATATTACTGTTTGTGCATTTACAATATTCATTGATTTTTGCCATTGAAAAACATGTTTTTCATATACCAGAAATGTTTGAAGCTACTGACTGAATGAAAGGAGCTGGCATCTCACTCTCTTTGAATCTTCTTTATCATGTTAGGATTAGGCAGGAAAAAGCAAAAAATTTCAGAATTGCACCTTGCAATGTGGAGATATTACTGTTTGTGCATTTACAATATTCATTGATTTTTGCCATTGAAAAACATGTTTTTCATATACCAGAAATGTTTGAAGCTACTGACTGAATGAAAGGAGCTGGCATCTCACTCTCTTTGAATCTTCTTTATCATGCTAGGATTAACAGGAAAAAGCTAAAAATTTCAGAATTGCACCGTGCAATGTGGAGATATTACTGTTTGTGCATTTACAATATTCATTGATTTTTGCCATTGAAAAACATGTTTTTCATATACCAGAAATGTTTGAAGCTACTGACTGAATGAAAGGAGCTGGCATCTCACTCTCTTTGAATCTTCTTTATCATGCTAGGATTAGCAGGAAAAAGCAAAAAATTTCAGAATTGCACCTTGCAATGTGGAGATATTACTGTTTGTGCATTTACAATATTCATTGATTTTTGACATTGAAAAACATGTTTTTCATATACCAGAAATGTTTGAAGCTACTGACTGAATGAAAGGAGCTGGCATCTCACTCTCTTTGAATCTTCTTTATCATGCTAGGATTAGCAGGAAAAAGCAAAAAATTTCAGAATTGCACCTTGCAATGTGGAGATATTACTGTTTGTGCATTTACAATATTCATTGATTTTTGACATTGAAAAACATGTTTTTCATATACCAGAAATGTTTGAAGCTACTGACTGAATGGAAGGAGCTGGCATCTCACTCTCTTTGAATCTTCTTTATCATGCTAGGATTAACAGGAAAAAGCTAAAAATTTCAGAATTGCACCGTGCAATGTGGAGATATTACTGTTTGTGCATTTACAATATTCATTGTTTTTTTGCCATTGAAAAACATGTTTTTCATATACCAGAAATGTTTGAAGCTACTGACTGAATGAAAGGAGCTGGCATCTCACTCTCTTTGAATCTTCTTTATCATGCTAGGATTAGCAGGAAAAAGCAAAAAATTTCAGAATTGCACCTTGCAATGTGGAGATATTACTGTTTGTGCATTTACAATATTCATTGATTTTTGCCATTGAAAAACATGTTTTTCATATACCAGAAATGTTTGAAGCTACTGACTGAATGAAAGGAGCTGGCATCTCACTCTCTTTGAATCTTCTTTATCATGCTAGGATTAACAGGAAAAAGCTAAAAATTTCAGAATTGCACCGTGCAATGTGGAGATATTACTGTTTGTGCATTTACAATATTCATTGATTTTTGCCATTGAAAAACATGTTTTTTCATATACCAGAAATGTTTGAAGCTACTGACTGAATGAAAGGAGCTGGCATCTCACTCTCTTTGAATCTTCTTTATCATGCTAGGATTAGCAGGAAAAAGCAAAAAATTTCAGAATTGCACCTTGCAATGTGGAGATATTACTGTTTGTGCATTTACAATATTCATTGATTTTTGACATTGAAAAACATGTTTTTCATATACCAGAAATGTTTGAAGCTACTGACTGAATGAAAGGAGCTGGCATCTCACTCTCTTTGAATCTTCTTTATCATGCTAGGATTAACAGGAAAAAGCTAAAAATTTCAGAATTGCACCGTGCAATGTGGAGATATTACTGTTTGTGCATTTACAATATTCATTGATTTTTGCCATTGAAAAACATGTTTTTCATATACCAGAAATGTTTGAAGCTACTGACTGAATGAAAGGAGCTGGCATCTCACTCTCTTTGAATCTTCTTTATCATGCTAGGATTAGCAGGAAAAAGCAAAAAATTTCAGAATTGCACCTTGCAATGTGGAGATATTACTGTTTGTGCATTTACAATATTCATTGATTTTTGCCATTGAAAAACATGTTTTTCATATACCAGAAATGTTTGAAGCTACTGACTGAATGAAAGGAGCTGGCATCTCACTCTCTTTGAATCTTCTTTATCATGCTAGGATTAACAGGAAAAAGCAAAAAATTTCAGAATTGCACCTTGCAATGTGGAGATATTACTGTTTGTGCATTTACAATATTCATTGATTTTTGCCATTGAAAAACATGTTTTTCATATACCAGAAATGTTTGAAGCTACTGACTGAATGAAAGGAGCTGGCATCTCACTCTCTTTGAATCTTCTTTATCATGCTAGGATTAACAGGAAAAAGCAAAAAATTTCAGAATTGCACCTTGCAATGTGGAGATATTACTGTTTGTGCATTTACAATATTCATTGATTTTTGCCATTGAAAAACATGTTTTTCATATACCAGAAATGTTTGAAGCTACTGACTGAATGAAAGGAGCTGGCATCTCACTCTCTTTGAATCTTCTTTATCATGCTAGGATTAACAGGAAAAAGCTAAAAATTTCAGAATTGCACCGTGCAATGTGGAGATATTACTGTTTGTGCATTTACAATATTCATTGTTTTTTGCCATTGAAAAACATGTTTTTCATATACCAGAAATGTTTGAAGCTACTGACTGAATGAAAGGAGCTGGCATCTCACTCTCTTTGAATCTTCTTTATCATGCTAGGATTAGCAGGAAAAAGCAAAAAATTTCAGAATTGCACCTTGCAATGTGGAGATATTACTGTTTGTGCATTTACAATATTCATTGATTTTTGCCATTGAAAAACATGTTTTTCATATACCAGAAATGTTTGAAGCTACTGACTGAATGAAAGGAGCTGGCATCTCACTCTCTTTGAATCTTCTTTATCATGCTAGGATTAACAGGAAAAAGCTAAAAATTTCAGAATTGCACCGTGCAATGTGGAGATATTACTGTTTGTGCATTTACAATATTCATTGATTTTTGCCATTGAAAAACATGTTTTTCATATACCAGAAATGTTTGAAGCTACTGACTGAATGAAAGGAGCTGGCATCTCACTCTCTTTGAATCTTCTTTATCATGCTAGGATTAGCAGGAAAAAGCAAAAAATTTCAGAATTGCACCTTGCAATGTGGAGATATTACTGTTTGTGCATTTACAATATTCATTGATTTTTGACATTGAAAAACATGTTTTTCATATACCAGAAATGTTTGAAGCTACTGACTGAATGAAAGGAGCTGGCATCTCACTCTCTTTGAATCTTCTTTATCATGCTAGGATTAACAGGAAAAAGCTAAAAATTTCAGAATTGCACCGTGCAATGTGGAGATATTACTGTTTGTGCATTTACAATATTCATTGATTTTTGCCATTGAAAAACATGTTTTTCATATACCAGAAATGTTTGAAGCTACTGACTGAATGAAAGGAGCTGGCATCTCACTCTCTTTGAATCTTCTTTATCATGCTAGGATTAGCAGGAAAAAGCAAAAAATTTCAGAATTGCACCTTGCAATGTGGAGATATTACTGTTTGTGCATTTACAATATTCATTGATTTTTGCCATTGAAAAACATGTTTTTCATATACCAGAAATGTTTGAAGCTACTGACTGAATGAAAGGAGCTGGCATCTCACTCTCTTTGAATCTTCTTTATCATGCTAGGATTAACAGGAAAAAGCAAAAAATTTCAGAATTGCACCTTGCAATGTGGAGATATTACTGTTTGTGCATTTACAATATTCATTGATTTTTGCCATTGAAAAACATGTTTTTCATATACCAGAAATGTTTGAAGCTACTGACTGAATGAAAGGAGCTGGCATCTCACTCTCTTTGAATCTTCTTTATCATGCTAGGATTAGCAGGAAAAAGCAAAAAATTTCAGAATTGCACCTTGCAATGTGGAGATATTACTGTTTGTGCATTTACAATATTCATTGATTTTTGCCATTGAAAAACATGTTTTTCATATACCAGAAATGTTTGAAGCTACTGACTGAATGAAAGGAGCTGGCATCTCACTCTCTTTGAATCTTCTTTATCATGCTAGGATTAACAGGAAAAAGCTAAAAATTTCAGAATTGCACCGTGCAATGTGGAGATATTACTGTTTGTGCATTTACAATATTCATTGATTTTTGCCATTGAAAAACATGTTTTTCATATACCAGAAATGTTTGAAGCTACTGACTGAATGAAAGGAGCTGGCATCTCACTCTCTTTGAATCTTCTTTATCATGCTAGGATTAGCAGGAAAAAGCAAAAAATTTCAGAATTGCACCTTGCAATGTGGAGATATTACTGTTTGTGCATTTACAATATTCATTGATTTTTGCCATTGAAAAACATGTTTTTCATATACCAGAAATGTTTGAAGCTACTGACTGAATGAAAGGAGCTGGCATCTCACTCTCTTTGAATCTTCTTTATCATGCTAGGATTAGCAGGAAAAAGCAAAAAATTTCAGAATTGCACCTTGCAATGTGGAGATATTACTGTTTGTGCATTTACAATATTCATTGATTTTTGCCATTGAAAAACATGTTTTTCATATACCAGAAATGTTTGAAGCTACTGACTGAATGAAAGGAGCTGGCATCTCACTCTCTTTGAATCTTCTTTATCATGCTAGGATTAACAGGAAAAAGCTAAAAATTTCAGAATTGCACCGTGCAATGTGGAGATATTACTGTTTGTGCATTTACAATATTCATTGATTTTTGCCATTGAAAAACATGTTTTTCATATACCAGAAATGTTTGAAGCTACTGACTGAATGAAAGGAGCTGGCATCTCACTCTCTTTGAATCTTCTTTATCATGCTAGGATTAGCAGGAAAAAGCAAAAAATTTCAGAATTGCACCTTGCAATGTGGAGATATTACTGTTTGTGCATTTACAATATTCATTGATTTTTGCCATTGAAAAACATGTTTTTCATATACCAGAAATGTTTGAAGCTACTGACTGAATGAAAGGAGCTGGCATCTCACTCTCTTTGAATCTTCTTTATCATGCTAGGATTAGCAGGAAAAAGCAAAAAATTTCAGAATTGCACCTTGCAATGTGGAGATATTACTGTTTGTGCATTTACAATATTCATTGATTTTTGCCATTGAAAAACATGTTTTTCATATACCAGAAATGTTTGAAGCTACTGACTGAATGAAAGGAGCTGGCATCTCACTCTCTTTGAATCTTCTTTATCATGCTAGGATTAACAGGAAAAAGCTAAAAATTTCAGAATTGCACCGTGCAATGTGGAGATATTACTGTTTGTGCATTTACAATATTCATTGATTTTTGCCATTGAAAAACATGTTTTTCATATACCAGAAATGTTTGAAGCTACTGACTGAATGAAAGGAGCTGGCATCTCACTCTCTTTGAATCTTCTTTATCATGCTAGGATTAGCAGGAAAAAGCAAAAAATTTCAGAATTGCACCTTGCAATGTGGAGATATTACTGTTTGTGCATTTACAATATTCATTGATTTTTGCCATTGAAAAACATGTTTTTCATATACCAGAAATGTTTGAAGCTACTGACTGAATGAAAGGAGCTGGCATCTCACTCTCTTTGAATCTTCTTTATCATGCTAGGATTAGCAGGAAAAAGCAAAAAATTTCAGAATTGCACCTTGCAATGTGGAGATATTACTGTTTGTGCATTTACAATATTCATTGATTTTTGACATTGAAAAACATGTTTTTCATATACCAGAAATGTTTGAAGCTACTGACTGAATGAAAGGAGCTGGCATCTCACTCTCTTTGAATCTTCTTTATCATGCTAGGATTAACAGGAAAAAGCTAAAAATTTCAGAATTGCACCGTGCAATGTGGAGATATTACTGTTTGTGCATTTACAATATTCATTGTTTTTTGCCATTGAAAAACATGTTTTTCATATACCAGAAATGTTTGAAGCTACTGACTGAATGAAAGGAGCTGGCATCTCACTCTCTTTGAATCTTCTTTATCATGCTAGGATTAGCAGGAAAAAGCAAAAAATTTCAGAATTGCACCTTGCAATGTGGAGATATTACTGTTTGTGCATTTACAATATTCATTGATTTTTGCCATTGAAAAACATGTTTTTCATATACCAGAAATGTTTGAAGCTACTGACTGAATGAAAGGAGCTGGCATCTCACTCTCTTTGAATCTTCTTTATCATGCTAGGATTAACAGGAAAAAGCTAAAAATTTCAGAATTGCACCGTGCAATGTGGAGATATTACTGTTTGTGCATTTACAATATTCATTGATTTTTGCCATTGAAAAACATGTTTTTCATATACCAGAAATGTTTGAAGCTACTGACTGAATGAAAGGAGCTGGCATCTCACTCTCTTTGAATCTTCTTTATCATGCTAGGATTAGCAGGAAAAAGCAAAAAATTTCAGAATTGCACCTTGCAATGTGGAGATATTACTGTTTGTGCATTTACAATATTCATTGATTTTTGCCATTGAAAAACATGTTTTTCATATACCAGAAATGTTTGAAGCTACTGACTGAATGAAAGGAGCTGGCATCTCACTCTCTTTGAATCTTCTTTATCATGCTAGGATTAACAGGAAAAAGCTAAAAATTTCAGAATTGCACCGTGCAATGTGGAGATATTACTGTTTGTGCATTTACAATATTCATTGATTTTTGCCATTGAAAAACATGTTTTTCATATACCAGAAATGTTTGAAGCTACTGACTGAATGAAAGGAGCTGGCATCTCACTCTCTTTGAATCTTCTTTATCATGCTAGGATTAGCAGGAAAAAGCAAAAAATTTCAGAATTGCACCTTGCAATGTGGAGATATTACTGTTTGTGCATTTACAATATTCATTGATTTTTGCCATTGAAAAACATGTTTTTCATATACCAGAAATGTTTGAAGCTACTGACTGAATGAAAGGAGCTGGCATCTCACTCTCTTTGAATCTTCTTTATCATGCTAGGATTAACAGGAAAAAGCAAAAAATTTCAGAATTGCACCTTGCAATGTGGAGATATTACTGTTTGTGCATTTACAATATTCATTGATTTTTGCCATTGAAAAACATGTTTTTCATATACCAGAAATGTTTGAAGCTACTGACTGAATGAAAGGAGCTGGCATCTCACTCTCTTTGAATCTTCTTTATCATGCTAGGATTAGCAGGAAAAAGCAAAAAATTTCAGAATTGCACCTTGCAATGTGGAGATATTACTGTTTGTGCATTTACAATATTCATTGATTTTTGCCATTGAAAAACATGTTTTTCATATACCAGAAATGTTTGAAGCTACTGACTGAATGAAAGGAGCTGGCATCTCACTCTCTTTGAATCTTCTTTATCATGCTAGGATTAGCAGGAAAAAGCAAAAAATTTCAGAATTGCACCTTGCAATGTGGAGATATTACTGTTTGTGCATTTACAATATTCATTGATTTTTGCCATTGAAAAACATGTTTTTCATATACCAGAAATGTTTGAAGCTACTGACTGAATGAAAGGAGCTGGCATCTCACTCTCTTTGAATCTTCTTTATCATGCTAGGATTAACAGGAAAAAGCTAAAAATTTCAGAATTGCACCGTGCAATGTGGAGATATTACTGTTTGTGCATTTACAATATTCATTGATTTTTGCCATTGAAAAACATGTTTTTCATATACCAGAAATGTTTGAAGCTACTGACTGAATGAAAGGAGCTGGCATCTCACTCTCTTTGAATCTTCTTTATCATGCTAGGATTAGCAGGAAAAAGCAAAAAATTTCAGAATTGCACCTTGCAATGTGGAGATATTACTGTTTGTGCATTTACAATATTCATTGATTTTTGCCATTGAAAAACATGTTTTTCATATACCAGAAATGTTTGAAGCTACTGACTGAATGAAAGGAGCTGGCATCTCACTCTCTTTGAATCTTCTTTATCATGCTAGGATTAACAGGAAAAAGCAAAAAATTTCAGAATTGCACCTTGCAATGTGGAGATATTACTGTTTGTGCATTTACAATATTCATTGATTTTTGCCATTGAAAAACATGTTTTTCATATACCAGAAATGTTTGAAGCTACTGACTGAATGAAAGGAGCTGGCATCTCACTCTCTTTGAATCTTCTTTATCATGCTAGGATTAACAGGAAAAAGCTAAAAATTTCAGAATTGCACCGTGCAATGTGGAGATATTACTGTTTGTGCATTTACAATATTCATTGTTTTTTGCCATTGAAAAACATGTTTTTCATATACCAGAAATGTTTGAAGCTACTGACTGAATGAAAGGAGCTGGCATCTCACTCTCTTTGAATCTTCTTTATCATGCTAGGATTAGCAGGAAAAAGCAAAAAATTTCAGAATTGCACCTTGCAATGTGGAGATATTACTGTTTGTGCATTTACAATATTCATTGATTTTTGCCATTGAAAAACATGTTTTTCATATACCAGAAATGTTTGAAGCTACTGACTGAATGAAAGGAGCTGGCATCTCACTCTCTTTGAATCTTCTTTATCATGCTAGGATTAGCAGGAAAAAGCAAAAAATTTCAGAATTGCACCTTGCAATGTGGAGATATTACTGTTTGTGCATTTACAATATTCATTGATTTTTGCCATTGAAAAACATGTTTTTCATATACCAGAAATGTTTGAAGCTACTGACTGAATGAAAGGAGCTGGCATCTCACTCTCTTTGAATCTTCTTTATCATGCTAGGATTAGCAGGAAAAAGCAAAAAATTTCAGAATTGCACCTTGCAATGTGGAGATATTACTGTTTGTGCATTTACAATATTCATTGATTTTTGCCATTGAAAAACATGTTTTTCATATACCAGAAATGTTTGAAGCTACTGACTGAATGAAAGGAGCTGGCATCTCACTCTCTTTGAATCTTCTTTATCATGCTAGGATTAGCAGGAAAAAGCAAAAAATTTCAGAATTGCACCTTGCAATGTGGAGATATTACTGTTTGTGCATTTACAATATTCATTGATTTTTGCCATTGAAAAACATGTTTTTCATATACCAGAAATGTTTGAAGCTACTGACTGAATGAAAGGAGCTGGCATCTCACTCTCTTTGAATCTTCTTTATCATGCTAGGATTAACAGGAAAAAGCAAAAAATTTCAGAATTGCACCTTGCAATGTGGAGATATTACTGTTTGTGCATTTACAATATTCATTGATTTTTGCCATTGAAAAACATGTTTTTTCATATACCAGAAATGTTTGAAGCTACTGACTGAATGAAAGGAGCTGGCATCTCACTCTCTTTGAATCTTCTTTATCATGCTAGGATTAACAGGAAAAAAGCTAAAAATTTCAGAATTGCACCGTGCAATGTGGAGATATTACTGTTTGTGCATTTACAATATTCATTGTTTTTTGCCATTGAAAAACATGTTTTTCATATACCAGAAATGTTTGAAGCTACTGACTGAATGAAAGGAGCTGGCATCTCACTCTCTTTGAATCTTCTTTATCATGCTAGGATTAGCAGGAAAAAGCAAAAAATTTCAGAATTGCACCTTGCAATGTGGAGATATTACTGTTTGTGCATTTACAATATTCATTGATTTTTGCCATTGAAAAACATGTTTTTCATATACCAGAAATGTTTGAAGCTACTGACTGAATGAAAGGAGCTGGCATCTCACTCTCTTTGAATCTTCTTTATCATGCTAGGATTAACAGGAAAAAGCTAAAAATTTCAGAATTGCACCGTGCAATGTGGAGATATTACTGTTTGTGCATTTACAATATTCATTGATTTTTGCCATTGAAAAACTGTTTTTCATATACCAGAAATGTTTGAAGCTACTGACTGAATGAAAGGAGCTGGCATCTCACTCTCTTTGAATCTTCTTTATCATGCTAGGATTAACAGGAAAAAGCTAAAAATTTCAGAAGCATTGCACCGTGCAATGTGGAGATATTACTGTTTGTGCATTTACAATATTCATTGTTTTTTGCCATTGAAAAACATGTTTTTCATATACCAGAAATGTTTGAAGCTACTGACTGAATGAAAGGAGCTGGCATCTCACTCTCTTTGAATCTTCTTTATCATGCTAGGATTAGCAGGAAAAAGCAAAAAATTTCAGAATTGCACCTTGCAATGTGGAGATATTACTGTTTGTGCATTTACAATATTCATTGATTTTTGCCATTGAAAAACATGTTTTTCATATACCAGAAATGTTTGAAGCTACTGACTGAATGAAAGGAGCTGGCATCTCACTCTCTTTGAATCTTCTTTATCATGCTAGGATTAGCAGGAAAAAGCAAAAAATTTCAGAATTGCACCTTGCAATGTGGAGATATTACTGTTTGTGCATTTACAATATTCATTGATTTTTGCCATTGAAAAACATGTTTTTCATATACCAGAAATGTTTGAAGCTACTGACTGAATGAAAGGAGCTGGCATCTCACTCTCTTTGAATCTTCTTTATCATGCTAGGATTAGCAGGAAAAAGCAAAAAATTTCAGAATTGCACCTTGCAATGTGGAGATATTACTGTTTGTGCATTTACAATATTCATTGATTTTTGCCATTGAAAAACATGTTTTTCATATACCAGAAATGTTTGAAGCTACTGACTGAATGAAAGGAGCTGGCATCTCACTCTCTTTGAATCTTCTTTATCATGCTAGGATTAGCAGGAAAAAGCAAAAAATTTCAGAATTGCACCTTGCAATGTGGAGATATTACTGTTTGTGCATTTACAATATTCATTGATTTTTGCCATTGAAAAACATGTTTTTCATATACCAGAAATGTTTGAAGCTACTGACTGAAAGAAAGGAGCTGGCATCTCACTCTCAATCTTCTTTATCATGCTAGGATTAACAGGAAAAAGCAAAAAATTTCAGAATTGCACCTTGCAATGTGGAGATATTACTGTTTGTGCATTTACAATATTCATTGATTTTTGCCATTGAAAAACATGTTTTTCATATACCAGAAATGTTTGAAGCTACTGACTGAATGAAAGGAGCTGGCATCTCACTCTCTTTGAATCTTCTTTATCATGCTAGGATTAACAGGAAAAAGCTAAAAATTTCAGAATTGCACCGTGCAATGTGGAGATATTACTGTTTGTGCATTTACAATATTCATTGTTTTTTGCCATTGAAAAACATGTTTTTCATATACCAGAAATGTTTGAAGCTACTGACTGAATGAAAGGAGCTGGCATCTCACTCTCTTTGAATCTTCTTTATCATGCTAGGATTAGCAGGAAAAAGCAAAAAATTTCAGAATTGCACCTTGCAATGTGGAGATATTACTGTTTGTGCATTTACAATATTCATTGATTTTTGCCATTGAAAAACATGTTTTTCATATACCAGAAATGTTTGAAGCTACTGACTGAATGAAAGGAGCTGGCATCTCACTCTCTTTGAATCTTCTTTATCATGCTAGGATTAACAGGAAAAAGCTAAAAATTTCAGAATTGCACCTTGCAATGTGGAGATATTACTGTTTGTGCATTTACAATATTCATTGATTTTTGACATTGAAAAACATGTTTTTCATATACCAGAAATGTTTGAAGCTACTGACTGAATGAAAGGAGCTGGCATCTCACTCTCTTTGAATCTTCTTTATCATGCTAGGATTAGCAGGAAAAAGCAAAAAATTTCAGAATTGCACCTTGCAATGTGGAGATATTACTGTTTGTGCATTTACAATATTCATTGATTTTTGACATTGAAAAACATGTTTTTCATATACCAGAAATGTTTGAAGCTACTGACTGAATGAAAGGAGCTGGCATCTCACTCTCTTTGAATCTTCTTTATCATGCTAGGATTAACAGGAAAAAGCTAAAAATTTCAGAATTGCACCGTGCAATGTGGAGATATTACTGTTTGTGCATTTACAATATTCATTGTTTTTTGCCATTGAAAAACATGTTTTTCATATACCAGAAATGTTTGAAGCTACTGACTGAATGAAAGGAGCTGGCATCTCACTCTCTTTGAATCTTCTTTATCATGCTAGGATTAGCAGGAAAAAGCAAAAAATTTCAGAATTGCACCTTGCAATGTGGAGATATTACTGTTTGTGCATTTACAATATTCATTGATTTTTGCCATTGAAAAACATGTTTTTCATATACCAGAAATGTTTGAAGCTACTGACTGAATGAAAGGAGCTGGCATCTCACTCTCTTTGAATCTTCTTTATCATGCTAGGATTAACAGGAAAAAGCTAAAAATTTCAGAATTGCACCGTGCAATGTGGAGATATTACTGTTTGTGCATTTACAATATTCATTGATTTTTGCCATTGAAAAACATGTTTTTCATATACCAGAAATGTTTGAAGCTACTGACTGAATGAAAGGAGCTGGCATCTCACTCTCTTTGAATCTTCTTTATCATGCTAGGATTAACAGGAAAAAGCTAAAAATTTCAGAATTGCACCGTGCAATGTGGAGATATTACTGTTTGTGCATTTACAATATTCATTGTTTTTTGCCATTGAAAAACATGTTTTTCATATACCAGAAATGTTTGAAGCTACTGACTGAATGAAAGGAGCTGGCATCTCACTCTCTTTGAATCTTCTTTATCATGCTAGGATTAGCAGGAAAAAGCAAAAAATTTCAGAATTGCACCTTGCAATGTGGAGATATTACTGTTTGTGCATTTACAATATTCATTGATTTTTGCCATTGAAAAACATGTTTTTCATATACCAGAAATGTTTGAAGCTACTGACTGAATGAAAGGAGCTGGCATCTCACTCTCTTTGAATCTTCTTTATCATGCTAGGATTAGCAGGAAAAAGCAAAAAATTTCAGAATTGCACCTTGCAATGTGGAGATATTACTGTTTGTGCATTTACAATATTCATTGATTTTTGCCATTGAAAAACATGTTTTTCATATACCAGAAATGTTTGAAGCTACTGACTGAATGAAAGGAGCTGGCATCTCACTCTCTTTGAATCTTCTTTATCATGCTAGGATTAGCAGGAAAAAGCAAAAAATTTCAGAATTGCACCTTGCAATGTGGAGATATTACTGTTTGTGCATTTACAATATTCATTGATTTTTGCCATTGAAAAACATGTTTTTCATATACCAGAAATGTTTGAAGCTACTGACTGAATGAAAGGAGCTGGCATCTCACTCTCTTTGAATCTTCTTTATCATGCTAGGATTAGCAGGAAAAAGCAAAAAATTTCAGAATTGCACCTTGCAATGTGGAGATATTACTGTTTGTGCATTTACAATATTCATTGATTTTTGCCATTGAAAAACATGTTTTTCATATACCAGAAATGTTTGAAGCTACTGACTGAATGAAAGGAGCTGGCATCTCACTCTCAATCTTCTTTATCATGCTAGGATTAACAGGAAAAAGCAAAAAATTTCAGAATTGCACCTTGCAATGTGGAGATATTACTGTTTGTGCATTTACAATATTCATTGATTTTTGCCATTGAAAAACATGTTTTTCATATACCAGAAATGTTTGAAGCTACTGACTGAATGAAAGGAGCTGGCATCTCACTCTCTTTGAATCTTCTTTATCATGCTAGGATTAACAGGAAAAAGCTAAAAATTTCAGAATTGCACCGTGCAATGTGGAGATATTACTGTTTGTGCATTTACAATATTCATTGTTTTTTGCCATTGAAAAACATGTTTTTCATATACCAGAAATGTTTGAAGCTACTGACTGAATGAAAGGAGCTGGCATCTCACTCTCTTTGAATCTTCTTTATCATGCTAGGATTAGCAGGAAAAAGCAAAAAATTTCAGAATTGCACCTTGCAATGTGGAGATATTACTGTTTGTGCATTTACAATATTCATTGATTTTTGCCATTGAAAAACATGTTTTTCATATACCAGAAATGTTTGAAGCTACTGACTGAATGAAAGGAGCTGGCATCTCACTCTCTTTGAATCTTCTTTATCATGCTAGGATTAACAGGAAAAAGCTAAAAATTTCAGAATTGCACCGTGCAATGTGGAGATATTACTGTTTGTGCATTTACAATATTCATTGATTTTTGCCATTGAAAAACATGTTTTTCATATACCAGAAATGTTTGAAGCTACTGACTGAATGAAAGGAGCTGGCATCTCACTCTCTTTGAATCTTCTTTATCATGCTAGGATTAGCAGGAAAAAGCAAAAAATTTCAGAATTGCACCTTGCAATGTGGAGATATTACTGTTTGTGCATTTACAATATTCATTGATTTTTGACATTGAAAAACATGTTTTTCATATACCAGAAATGTTTGAAGCTACTGACTGAATGAAAGGAGCTGGCATCTCACTCTCTTTGAATCTTCTTTATCATGCTAGGATTAGCAGGAAAAAGCAAAAAATTTCAGAATTGCACCTTGCAATGTGGAGATATTACTGTTTGTGCATTTACAATATTCATTGATTTTTGACATTGAAAAACATGTTTTTCATATACCAGAAATGTTTGAAGCTACTGACTGAATGAAAGGAGCTGGCATCTCACTCTCTTTGAATCTTCTTTATCATGCTAGGATTAACAGGAAAAAGCTAAAAATTTCAGAATTGCACCGTGCAATGTGGAGATATTACTGTTTGTGCATTTACAATATTCATTGTTTTTTGCCATTGAAAAACATGTTTTTCATATACCAGAAATGTTTGAAGCTACTGACTGAATGAAAGGAGCTGGCATCTCACTCTCTTTGAATCTTCTTTATCATGCTAGGATTAGCAGGAAAAAGCAAAAAATTTCAGAATTGCACCTTGCAATGTGGAGATATTACTGTTTGTGCATTTACAATATTCATTGATTTTTGCCATTGAAAAACATGTTTTTCATATACCAGAAATGTTTGAAGCTACTGACTGAATGAAAGGAGCTGGCATCTCACTCTCTTTGAATCTTCTTTATCATGCTAGGATTAACAGGAAAAAGCTAAAAATTTCAGAATTGCACCGTGCAATGTGGAGATATTACTGTTTGTGCATTTACAATATTCATTGATTTTTGCCATTGAAAAACATGTTTTTCATATACCAGAAATGTTTGAAGCTACTGACTGAATGAAAGGAGCTGGCATCTCACTCTCTTTGAATCTTCTTTATCATGCTAGGATTAGCAGGAAAAAGCAAAAAATTTCAGAATTGCACCTTGCAATGTGGAGATATTACTGTTTGTGCATTTACAATATTCATTGATTTTTGACATTGAAAAACATGTTTTTCATATACCAGAAATGTTTGAAGCTACTGACTGAATGAAAGGAGCTGGCATCTCACTCTCTTTGAATCTTCTTTATCATGCTAGGATTAACAGGAAAAAGCTAAAAATTTCAGAATTGCACCGTGCAATGTGGAGATATTACTGTTTGTGCATTTACAATATTCATTGATTTTTGCCATTGAAAAACATGTTTTTCATATACCAGAAATGTTTGAAGCTACTGACTGAATGAAAGGAGCTGGCATCTCACTCTCTTTGAATCTTCTTTATCATGCTAGGATTAGCAGGAAAAAGCAAAAAATTTCAGAATTGCACCTTGCAATGTGGAGATATTACTGTTTGTGCATTTACAATATTCATTGATTTTTGCCATTGAAAAACATGTTTTTCATATACCAGAAATGTTTGAAGCTACTGACTGAATGAAAGGAGCTGGCATCTCACTCTCTTTGAATCTTCTTTATCATGCTAGGATTAACAGGAAAAAGCAAAAAATTTCAGAATTGCACCTTGCAATGTGGAGATATTACTGTTTGTGCATTTACAATATTCATTGATTTTTGCCATTGAAAAACATGTTTTTCATATACCAGAAATGTTTGAAGCTACTGACTGAATGAAAGGAGCTGGCATCTCACTCTCTTTGAATCTTCTTTATCATGCTAGGATTAGCAGGAAAAAGCAAAAAATTTCAGAATTGCACCTTGCAATGTGGAGATATTACTGTTTGTGCATTTACAATATTCATTGATTTTTGCCATTGAAAAACATGTTTTTCATATACCAGAAATGTTTGAAGCTACTGACTGAATGAAAGGAGCTGGCATCTCACTCTCTTTGAATCTTCTTTATCATGCTAGGATTAACAGGAAAAAGCAAAAAATTTCAGAATTGCACCGTGCAATGTGGAGATATTACTGTTTGTGCATTTACAATATTCATTGTTTTTTGCCATTGAAAAACATGTTTTTCATATACCAGAAATGTTTGAAGCTACTGACTGAATGAAAGGAGCTGGCATCTCACTCTCTTTGAATCTTCTTTATCATGCTAGGATTAGCAGGAAAAAGCAAAAAATTTCAGAATTGCACCTTGCAATGTGGAGATATTACTGTTTGTGCATTTACAATATTCATTGATTTTTGCCATTGAAAAACATGTTTTTCATATACCAGAAATGTTTGAAGCTACTGACTGAATGAAAGGAGCTGGCATCTCACTCTCTTTGAATCTTCTTTATCATGCTAGGATTAACAGGAAAAAGCTAAAAATTTCAGAATTGCACCGTGCAATGTGGAGATATTACTGTTTGTGCATTTACAATATTCATTGATTTTTGCCATTGAAAAACATGTTTTTCATATACCAGAAATGTTTGAAGCTACTGACTGAATGAAAGGAGCTGGCATCTCACTCTCTTTGAATCTTCTTTATCATGCTAGGATTAGCAGGAAAAAGCAAAAAATTTCAGAATTGCACCTTGCAATGTGGAGATATTACTGTTTGTGCATTTACAATATTCATTGATTTTTGACATTGAAAAACATGTTTTTCATATACCAGAAATGTTTGAAGCTACTGACTGAATGAAAGGAGCTGGCATCTCACTCTCTTTGAATCTTCTTTATCATGCTAGGATTAGCAGGAAAAAGCAAAAAATTTCAGAATTGCACCTTGCAATGTGGAGATATTACTGTTTGTGCATTTACAATATTCATTGATTTTTGACATTGAAAAACATGTTTTTCATATACCAGAAATGTTTGAAGCTACTGACTGAATGAAAGGAGCTGGCATCTCACTCTCTTTGAATCTTCTTTATCATGCTAGGATTAACAGGAAAAAGCTAAAAATTTCAGAATTGCACCGTGCAATGTGGAGATATTACTGTTTGTGCATTTACAATATTCATTGTTTTTTGCCATTGAAAAACATGTTTTTCATATACCAGAAATGTTTGAAGCTACTGACTGAATGAAAGGAGCTGGCATCTCACTCTCTTTGAATCTTCTTTATCATGCTAGGATTAGCAGGAAAAAGCAAAAAATTTCAGAATTGCACCTTGCAATGTGGAGATATTACTGTTTGTGCATTTACAATATTCATTGATTTTTGCCATTGAAAAACATGTTTTTCATATACCAGAAATGTTTGAAGCTACTGACTGAATGAAAGGAGCTGGCATCTCACTCTCTTTGAATCTTCTTTATCATGCTAGGATTAACAGGAAAAAGCTAAAAATTTCAGAATTGCACCGTGCAATGTGGAGATATTACTGTTTGTGCATTTACAATATTCATTGATTTTTGCCATTGAAAAACATGTTTTTCATATACCAGAAATGTTTGAAGCTACTGACTGAATGAAAGGAGCTGGCATCTCACTCTCTTTGAATCTTCTTTATCATGCTAGGATTAGCAGGAAAAAGCAAAAAATTTCAGAATTGCACCTTGCAATGTGGAGATATTACTGTTTGTGCATTTACAATATTCATTGATTTTTGACATTGAAAAACATGTTTTTCATATACCAGAAATGTTTGAAGCTACTGACTGAATGAAAGGAGCTGGCATCTCACTCTCTTTGAATCTTCTTTATCATGCTAGGATTAGCAGGAAAAAGCAAAAAATTTCAGAATTGCACCTTGCAATGTGGAGATATTACTGTTTGTGCATTTACAATATTCATTGATTTTTGACATTGAAAAACATGTTTTTCATATACCAGAAATGTTTGAAGCTACTGACTGAATGAAAGGAGCTGGCATCTCACTCTCTTTGAATCTTCTTTATCATGCTAGGATTAACAGGAAAAAGCTAAAAATTTCAGAATTGCACCGTGCAATGTGGAGATATTACTGTTTGTGCATTTACAATATTCATTGTTTTTTGCCATTGAAAAACATGTTTTTCATATACCAGAAATGTTTGAAGCTACTGACTGAATGAAAGGAGCTGGCATCTCACTCTCTTTGAATCTTCTTTATCATGCTAGGATTAGCAGGAAAAAGCAAAAAATTTCAGAATTGCACCTTGCAATGTGGAGATATTACTGTTTGTGCATTTACAATATTCATTGATTTTTGCCATTGAAAAACATGTTTTTCATATACCAGAAATGTTTGAAGCTACTGACTGAATGAAAGGAGCTGGCATCTCACTCTCTTTGAATCTTCTTTATCATGCTAGGATTAACAGGAAAAAGCTAAAAATTTCAGAATTGCACCGTGCAATGTGGAGATATTACTGTTTGTGCATTTACAATATTCATTGATTTTTGCCATTGAAAAACATGTTTTTCATATACCAGAAATGTTTGAAGCTACTGACTGAATGAAAGGAGCTGGCATCTCACTCTCTTTGAATCTTCTTTATAATGCTAGGATTAGCAGGGAAAAGCAAAAAATTTCAGAATTGCACCTTGCAATGTGGAGATATTACTGTTTGTGCATTTACAATATTCATTGATTTTTGACATTGAAAAACATGTTTTTCATATACCAGAAATGTTTGAAGCTACTGACAATGAAAGGAGCTGGCATCTCACTCTCTTTGAATCTTCTTTATCATGCTAGGATTAACAGGAAAAAGCTAAAAATTTCAGAATTGCACCGTGCAATGTGGAGATATTACTGTTTGTGCATTTACAATATTCATTGATTTTTGCCATTGAAAAACATGTTTTTCATATACCAGAAATGTTTGAAGCTACTGACTGAATGAAAGGAGCTGGCATCTCACTCTCTTTGAATCTTCTTTATCATGCTAGGATTAGCAGGAAAAAGCAAAAAATTTCAGAATTGCACCTTGCAATGTGGAGATATTACTGTTTGTGCATTTACAATATTCATTGATTTTTGCCATTGAAAAACATGTTTTTCATATACCAGAAATGTTTGAAGCTACTGACTGAATGAAAGGAGCTGGCATCTCACTCTCTTTGAATCTTCTTTATCATGCTAGGATTAACAGGAAAAAGCAAAAAATTTCAGAATTGCACCTTGCAATGTGGAGATATTACTGTTTGTGCATTTACAATATTCATTGATTTTTGCCATTGAAAAACATGTTTTTCATATACCAGAAATGTTTGAAGCTACTGACTGAATGAAAGGAGCTGGCATCTCACTCTCTTTGAATCTTCTTTATCATGCTAGGATTAGCAGGAAAAAGCAAAAAATTTCAGAATTGCACCTTGCAATGTGGAGATATTACTGTTTGTGCATTTACAATATTCATTGATTTTTGCCATTGAAAAACATGTTTTTCATATACCAGAAATGTTTGAAGCTACTGACTGAATGAAAGGAGCTGGCATCTCACTCTCTTTGAATCTTCTTTATCATGCTAGGATTAACAGGAAAAAGCTAAAAATTTCAGAATTGCACCGTGCAATGTGGAGATATTACTGTTTGTGCATTTACAATATTCATTGTTTTTTGCCATTGAAAAACATGTTTTTCATATACCAGAAATGTTTGAAGCTACTGACTGAATGAAAGGAGCTGGCATCTCACTCTCTTTGAATCTTCTTTATCATGCTAGGATTAGCAGGAAAAAGCAAAAAATTTCAGAATTGCACCTTGCAATGTGGAGATATTACTGTTTGTGCATTTACAATATTCATTGATTTTTGCCATTGAAAAACATGTTTTTCATATACCAGAAATGTTTGAAGCTACTGACTGAATGAAAGGAGCTGGCATCTCACTCTCTTTGAATCTTCTTTATCATGCTAGGATTAACAGGAAAAAGCTAAAAATTTCAGAATTGCACCGTGCAATGTGGAGATATTACTGTTTGTGCATTTACAATATTCATTGATTTTTGCCATTGAAAAACATGTTTTTCATATACCAGAAATGTTTGAAGCTACTGACTGAATGAAAGGAGCTGGCATCTCACTCTCTTTGAATCTTCTTTATCATGCTAGGATTAGCAGGAAAAAGCAAAAAATTTCAGAATTGCACCTTGCAATGTGGAGATATTACTGTTTGTGCATTTACAATATTCATTGATTTTTGACATTGAAAAACATGTTTTTCATATACCAGAAATGTTTGAAGCTACTGACTGAATGAAAGGAGCTGGCATCTCACTCTCTTTGAATCTTCTTTATCATGCTAGGATTAGCAGGAAAAAGCAAAAAATTTCAGAATTGCACCTTGCAATGTGGAGATATTACTGTTTGTGCATTTACAATATTCATTGATTTTTGACATTGAAAAACATGTTTTTCATATACCAGAAATGTTTGAAGCTACTGACTGAATGAAAGGAGCTGGCATCTCACTCTCTTTGAATCTTCTTTATCATGCTAGGATTAACAGGAAAAAGCTAAAAATTTCAGAATTGCACCGTGCAATGTGGAGATATTACTGTTTGTGCATTTACAATATTCATTGTTTTTTGCCATTGAAAAACATGTTTTTCATATACCAGAAATGTTTGAAGCTACTGACTGAATGAAAGGAGCTGGCATCTCACTCTCTTTGAATCTTCTTTATCATGCTAGGATTAGCAGGAAAAAGCAAAAAATTTCAGAATTGCACCTTGCAATGTGGAGATATTACTGTTTGTGCATTTACAATATTCATTGATTTTTGACATTGAAAAACATGTTTTTCATATACCAGAAATGTTTGAAGCTACTGACTGAATGAAAGGAGCTGGCATCTCACTCTCTTTGAATCTTCTTTATCATGCTAGGATTAACAGGAAAAAGCTAAAAATTTCAGAATTGCACCGTGCAATGTGGAGATATTACTGTTTGTGCATTTACAATATTCATTGATTTTTGCCATTGAAAAACATGTTTTTCATATACCAGAAATGTTTGAAGCTACTGACTGAATGAAAGGAGCTGGCATCTCACTCTCTTTGAATCTTCTTTATCATGCTAGGATTAGCAGGAAAAAGCAAAAAATTTCAGAATTGCACCTTGCAATGTGGAGATATTACTGTTTGTGCATTTACAATATTCATTGATTTTTGACATTGAAAAACATGTTTTTCATATACCAGAAATGTTTGAAGCTACTGACTGAATGAAAGGAGCTGGCATCTCACTCTCTTTGAATCTTCTTTATCATGCTAGGATTAACAGGAAAAAGCTAAAAATTTCAGAATTGCACCGTGCAATGTGGAGATATTACTGTTTGTGCATTTACAATATTCATTGATTTTTGCCATTGAAAAACATGTTTTTCATATACCAGAAATGTTTGAAGCTACTGACTGAATGAAAGGAGCTGGCATCTCACTCTCTTTGAATCTTCTTTATCATGCTAGGATTAGCAGGAAAAAGCAAAAAATTTCAGAATTGCACCTTGCAATGTGGAGATATTACTGTTTGTGCATTTACAATATTCATTGATTTTTGCCATTGAAAAACATGTTTTTCATATACCAGAAATGTTTGAAGCTACTGACTGAATGAAAGGAGCTGGCATCTCACTCTCTTTGAATCTTCTTTATCATGCTAGGATTAGCAGGAAAAAGCAAAAAATTTCAGAATTGCACCTTGCAATGTGGAGATATTACTGTTTGTGCATTTACAATATTCATTGATTTTTGCCATTGAAAAACATGTTTTTCATATACCAGAAATGTTTGAAGCTACTGACTGAATGAAAGGAGCTGGCATCTCACTCTCAATCTTCTTTATCATGCTAGGATTAACAGGAAAAAGCAAAAAATTTCAGAATTGCACCTTGCAATGTGGAGATATTACTGTTTGTGCATTTACAATATTCATTGATTTTTGCCATTGAAAAACATGTTTTTCATATACCAGAAATGTTTGAAGCTACTGACTGAATGAAAGGAGCTGGCATCTCACTCTCTTTGAATCTTCTTTATCATGCTAGGATTAACAGGAAAAAGCTAAAAATTTCAGAATTGCACCGTGCAATGTGGAGATATTACTGTTTGTGCATTTACAATATTCATTGTTTTTTGCCATTGAAAAACATGTTTTTCATATACCAGAAATGTTTGAAGCTACTGACTGAATGAAAGGAGCTGGCATCTCACTCTCTTTGAATCTTCTTTATCATGCTAGGATTAGCAGGAAAAAGCAAAAAATTTCAGAATTGCACCTTGCAATGTGGAGATATTACTGTTTGTGCATTTACAATATTCATTGATTTTTGCCATTGAAAAACATGTTTTTCATATACCAGAAATGTTTGAAGCTACTGACTGAATGAAAGGAGCTGGCATCTCACTCTCTTTGAATCTTCTTTATCATGCTAGGATTAACAGGAAAAAGCTAAAAATTTCAGAATTGCACCGTGCAATGTGGAGATATTACTGTTTGTGCATTTACAATATTCATTGATTTTTGCCATTGAAAAACATGTTTTTCATATACCAGAAATGTTTGAAGCTACTGACTGAATGAAAGGAGCTGGCATCTCACTCTCTTTGAATCTTCTTTATCATGCTAGGATTAGCAGGAAAAAGCAAAAAATTTCAGAATTGCACCTTGCAATGTGGAGATATTACTGTTTGTGCATTTACAATATTCATTGATTTTTGACATTGAAAAACATGTTTTTCATATACCAGAAATGTTTGAAGCTACTGACTGAATGAAAGGAGCTGGCATCTCACTCTCTTTGAATCTTCTTTATCATGCTAGGATTAGCAGGAAAAAGCAAAAAATTTCAGAATTGCACCTTGCAATGTGGAGATATTACTGTTTGTGCATTTACAATATTCATTGATTTTTGACATTGAAAAACATGTTTTTCATATACCAGAAATGTTTGAAGCTACTGACTGAATGAAAGGAGCTGGCATCTCACTCTCTTTGAATCTTCTTTATCATGCTAGGATTAACAGGAAAAAGCTAAAAATTTCAGAATTGCACCGTGCAATGTGGAGATATTACTGTTTGTGCATTTACAATATTCATTGTTTTTTGCCATTGAAAAACATGTTTTTCATATACCAGAAATGTTTGAAGCTACTGACTGAATGAAAGGAGCTGGCATCTCACTCTCTTTGAATCTTCTTTATCATGCTAGGATTAGCAGGAAAAAGCAAAAAATTTCAGAATTGCACCTTGCAATGTGGAGATATTACTGTTTGTGCATTTACAATATTCATTGATTTTTGCCATTGAAAAACATGTTTTTCATATACCAGAAATGTTTGAAGCTACTGACTGAATGAAAGGAGCTGGCATCTCACTCTCTTTGAATCTTCTTTATCATGCTAGGATTAACAGGAAAAAGCTAAAAATTTCAGAATTGCACCGTGCAATGTGGAGATATTACTGTTTGTGCATTTACAATATTCATTGATTTTTGCCATTGAAAAACATGTTTTTCATATACCAGAAATGTTTGAAGCTACTGACTGAATGAAAGGAGCTGGCATCTCACTCTCTTTGAATCTTCTTTATCATGCTAGGATTAGCAGGAAAAAGCAAAAAATTTCAGAATTGCACCTTGCAATGTGGAGATATTACTGTTTGTGCATTTACAATATTCATTGATTTTTGACATTGAAAAACATGTTTTTCATATACCAGAAATGTTTGAAGCTACTGACTGAATGAAAGGAGCTGGCATCTCACTCTCTTTGAATCTTCTTTATCATGCTAGGATTAACAGGAAAAAGCTAAAAATTTCAGAATTGCACCGTGCAATGTGGAGATATTACTGTTTGTGCATTTACAATATTCATTGATTTTTGCCATTGAAAAACATGTTTTTCATATACCAGAAATGTTTGAAGCTACTGACTGAATGAAAGGAGCTGGCATCTCACTCTCTTTGAATCTTCTTTATCATGCTAGGATTAGCAGGAAAAAGCAAAAAATTTCAGAATTGCACCTTGCAATGTGGAGATATTACTGTTTGTGCATTTACAATATTCATTGATTTTTGCCATTGAAAAACATGTTTTTCATATACCAGAAATGTTTGAAGCTACTGACTGAATGAAAGGAGCTGGCATCTCACTCTCTTTGAATCTTCTTTATCATGCTAGGATTAACAGGAAAAAGCAAAAAATTTCAGAATTGCACCTTGCAATGTGGAGATATTACTGTTTGTGCATTTACAATATTCATTGATTTTTGCCATTGAAAAACATGTTTTTCATATACCAGAAATGTTTGAAGCTACTGACTGAATGAAAGGAGCTGGCATCTCACTCTCTTTGAATCTTCTTTATCATGCTAGGATTAGCAGGAAAAAGCAAAAAATTTCAGAATTGCACCTTGCAATGTGGAGATATTACTGTTTGTGCATTTACAATATTCATTGATTTTTGCCATTGAAAAACATGTTTTTCATATACCAGAAATGTTTGAAGCTACTGACTGAATGAAAGGAGCTGGCATCTCACTCTCTTTGAATCTTCTTTATCATGCTAGGATTAACAGGAAAAAGCTAAAAATTTCAGAATTGCACCGTGCAATGTGGAGATATTACTGTTTGTGCATTTACAATATTCATTGTTTTTTGCCATTGAAAAACATGTTTTTCATATACCAGAAATGTTTGAAGCTACTGACTGAATGAAAGGAGCTGGCATCTCACTCTCTTTGAATCTTCTTTATCATGCTAGGATTAGCAGGAAAAAGCAAAAAATTTCAGAATTGCACCTTGCAATGTGGAGATATTACTGTTTGTGCATTTACAATATTCATTGATTTTTGCCATTGAAAAACATGTTTTTCATATACCAGAAATGTTTGAAGCTACTGACTGAATGAAAGGAGCTGGCATCTCACTCTCTTTGAATCTTCTTTATCATGCTAGGATTAACAGGAAAAAGCTAAAAATTTCAGAATTGCACCGTGCAATGTGGAGATATTACTGTTTGTGCATTTACAATATTCATTGATTTTTGCCATTGAAAAACATGTTTTTCATATACCAGAAATGTTTGAAGCTACTGACTGAATGAAAGGAGCTGGCATCTCACTCTCTTTGAATCTTCTTTATCATGCTAGGATTAGCAGGAAAAAGCAAAAAATTTCAGAATTGCACCTTGCAATGTGGAGATATTACTGTTTGTGCATTTACAATATTCATTGATTTTTGACATTGAAAAACATGTTTTTCATATACCAGAAATGTTTGAAGCTACTGACTGAATGAAAGGAGCTGGCATCTCACTCTCTTTGAATCTTCTTTATCATGCTAGGATTAGCAGGAAAAAGCAAAAAATTTCAGAATTGCACCTTGCAATGTGGAGATATTACTGTTTGTGCATTTACAATATTCATTGATTTTTGACATTGAAAAACATGTTTTTCATATACCAGAAATGTTTGAAGCTACTGACTGAATGAAAGGAGCTGGCATCTCACTCTCTTTGAATCTTCTTTATCATGCTAGGATTAACAGGAAAAAGCTAAAAATTTCAGAATTGCACCGTGCAATGTGGAGATATTACTGTTTGTGCATTTACAATATTCATTGTTTTTTGCCATTGAAAAACATGTTTTTCATATACCAGAAATGTTTGAAGCTACTGACTGAATGAAAGGAGCTGGCATCTCACTCTCTTTGAATCTTCTTTATCATGCTAGGATTAGCAGGAAAAAGCAAAAAATTTCAGAATTGCACCTTGCAATGTGGAGATATTACTGTTTGTGCATTTACAATATTCATTGATTTTTGCCATTGAAAAACATGTTTTTCATATACCAGAAATGTTTGAAGCTACTGACTGAATGAAAGGAGCTGGCATCTCACTCTCTTTGAATCTTCTTTATCATGCTAGGATTAACAGGAAAAAGCTAAAAATTTCAGAATTGCACCGTGCAATGTGGAGATATTACTGTTTGTGCATTTACAATATTCATTGATTTTTGCCATTGAAAAACATGTTTTTCATATACCAGAAATGTTTGAAGCTACTGACTGAATGAAAGGAGCTGGCATCTCACTCTCTTTGAATCTTCTTTATCATGCTAGGATTAGCAGGGAAAAGCAAAAAATTTCAGAATTGCACCTTGCAATGTGGAGATATTACTGTTTGTGCATTTACAATATTCATTGATTTTTGACATTGAAAAACATGTTTTTCATATACCAGAAATGTTTGAAGCTACTGACAATGAAAGGAGCTGGCATCTCACTCTCTTTGAATCTTCTTTATCATGCTAGGATTAACAGGAAAAAGCTAAAAATTTCAGAATTGCACCGTGCAATGTGGAGATATTACTGTTTGTGCATTTACAATATTCATTGATTTTTGCCATTGAAAAACATGTTTTTCATATACCAGAAATGTTTGAAGCTACTGACTGAATGAAAGGAGCTGGCATCTCACTCTCTTTGAATCTTCTTTATCATGCTAGGATTAGCAGGGAAAAGCAAAAAATTTCAGAATTGCACCTTGCAATGTGGAGATATTACTGTTTGTGCATTTACAATATTCATTGATTTTTGACATTGAAAAACATGTTTTTCATATACCAGAAATGTTTGAAGCTACTGACAATGAAAGGAGCTGGCATCTCACTCTCTTTGAATCTTCTTTATCATGCTAGGATTAACAGGAAAAAGCTAAAAATTTCAGAATTGCACCGTGCAATGTGGAGATATTACTGTTTGTGCATTTACAATATTCATTGATTTTTGCCATTGAAAAACATGTTTTTCATATACCAGAAATGTTTGAAGCTACTGACTGAATGAAAGGAGCTGGCATCTCACTCTCTTTGAATCTTCTTTATCATGCTAGGATTAGCAGGAAAAAGCAAAAAATTTCAGAATTGCACCTTGCAATGTGGAGATATTACTGTTTGTGCATTTACAATATTCATTGATTTTTGCCATTGAAAAACATGTTTCATATACCAGAAATGTTTGAAGCTACTGACTGAATGAAAGGAGCTGGCATCTCACTCTCTTTGAATCTTCTTTATCATGCTAGGATTAACAGGAAAAAGCAAAAAATTTCAGAATTGCACCTTGCAATGTGGAGATATTACTGTTTGTGCATTTACAATATTCATTGATTTTTGCCATTGAAAAACATGTTTTTCATATACCAGAAATGTTTGAAGCTACTGACTGAATGAAAGGAGCTGGCATCTCACTCTCTTTGAATCTTCTTTATCATGCTAGGATTAGCAGGAAAAAGCAAAAAATTTCAGAATTGCACCTTGCAATGTGGAGATATTACTGTTTGTGCATTTACAATATTCATTGATTTTTGCCATTGAAAAACATGTTTTTCATATACCAGAAATGTTTGAAGCTACTGACTGAATGAAAGGAGCTGGCATCTCACTCTCTTTGAATCTTCTTTATCATGCTAGGATTAACAGGAAAAAGCTAAAAATTTCAGAATTGCACCGTGCAATGTGGAGATATTACTGTTTGTGCATTTACAATATTCATTGTTTTTTGCCATTGAAAAACATGTTTTTCATATACCAGAAATGTTTGAAGCTACTGACTGAATGAAAGGAGCTGGCATCTCACTCTCTTTGAATCTTCTTTATCATGCTAGGATTAGCAGGAAAAAGCAAAAAATTTCAGAATTGCACCTTGCAATGTGGAGATATTACTGTTTGTGCATTTACAATATTCATTGATTTTTGCCATTGAAAAACATGTTTTTCATATACCAGAAATGTTTGAAGCTACTGACTGAATGAAAGGAGCTGGCATCTCACTCTCTTTGAATCTTCTTTATCATGCTAGGATTAACAGGAAAAAGCTAAAAATTTCAGAATTGCACCGTGCAATGTGGAGATATTACTGTTTGTGCATTTACAATATTCATTGATTTTTGCCATTGAAAAACATGTTTTTCATATACCAGAAATGTTTGAAGCTACTGACTGAATGAAAGGAGCTGGCATCTCACTCTCTTTGAATCTTCTTTATCATGCTAGGATTAGCAGGAAAAAGCAAAAAATTTCAGAATTGCACCTTGCAATGTGGAGATATTACTGTTTGTGCATTTACAATATTCATTGATTTTTGACATTGAAAAACATGTTTTTCATATACCAGAAATGTTTGAAGCTACTGACTGAATGAAAGGAGCTGGCATCTCACTCTCTTTGAATCTTCTTTATCATGCTAGGATTAGCAGGAAAAAGCAAAAAATTTCAGAATTGCACCTTGCAATGTGGAGATATTACTGTTTGTGCATTTACAATATTCATTGATTTTTGCCATTGAAAAACATGTTTTTCATATACCAGAAATGTTTGAAGCTACTGACTGAATGAAAGGAGCTGGCATCTCACTCTCTTTGAATCTTCTTTATCATGCTAGGATTAACAGGAAAAAGCTAAAAATTTCAGAATTGCACCGTGCAATGTGGAGATATTACTGTTTGTGCATTTACAATATTCATTGTTTTTTGCCATTGAAAAACATGTTTTTCATATACCAGAAATGTTTGAAGCTACTGACTGAATGAAAGGAGCTGGCATCTCACTCTCTTTGAATCTTCTTTATCATGCTAGGATTAGCAGGAAAAAGCAAAAAATTTCAGAATTGCACCTTGCAATGTGGAGATATTACTGTTTGTGCATTTACAATATTCATTGATTTTTGCCATTGAAAAACATGTTTTTCATATACCAGAAATGTTTGAAGCTACTGACTGAATGAAAGGAGCTGGCATCTCACTCTCTTTGAATCTTCTTTATCATGCTAGGATTAACAGGAAAAAGCTAAAAATTTCAGAATTGCACCGTGCAATGTGGAGATATTACTGTTTGTGCATTTACAATATTCATTGATTTTTGCCATTGAAAAACATGTTTTTCATATACCAGAAATGTTTGAAGCTACTGACTGAATGAAAGGAGCTGGCATCTCACTCTCTTTGAATCTTCTTTATCATGCTAGGATTAGCAGGAAAAAGCAAAAAATTTCAGAATTGCACCTTGCAATGTGGAGATATTACTGTTTGTGCATTTACAATATTCATTGATTTTTGACATTGAAAAACATGTTTTTCATATACCAGAAATGTTTGAAGCTACTGACTGAATGAAAGGAGCTGGCATCTCACTCTCTTTGAATCTTCTTTATCATGCTAGGATTAACAGGAAAAAGCTAAAAATTTCAGAATTGCACCGTGCAATGTGGAGATATTACTGTTTGTGCATTTACAATATTCATTGATTTTTGCCATTGAAAAACATGTTTTTCATATACCAGAAATGTTTGAAGCTACTGACTGAATGAAAGGAGCTGGCATCTCACTCTCTTTGAATCTTCTTTATCATGCTAGGATTAGCAGGAAAAAGCAAAAAATTTCAGAATTGCACCTTGCAATGTGGAGATATTACTGTTTGTGCATTTACAATATTCATTGATTTTTGCCATTGAAAAACATGTTTTTCATATACCAGAAATGTTTGAAGCTACTGACTGAATGAAAGGAGCTGGCATCTCACTCTCTTTGAATCTTCTTTATCATGCTAGGATTAACAGGAAAAAGCAAAAAATTTCAGAATTGCACCTTGCAATGTGGAGATATTACTGTTTGTGCATTTACAATATTCATTGATTTTTGCCATTGAAAAACATGTTTTTCATATACCAGAAATGTTTGAAGCTACTGACTGAATGAAAGGAGCTGGCATCTCACTCTCTTTGAATCTTCTTTATCATGCTAGGATTAGCAGGAAAAAGCAAAAAATTTCAGAATTGCACCTTGCAATGTGGAGATATTACTGTTTGTGCATTTACAATATTCATTGATTTTTGCCATTGAAAAACATGTTTTTCATATACCAGAAATGTTTGAAGCTACTGACTGAATGAAAGGAGCTGGCATCTCACTCTCTTTGAATCTTCTTTATCATGCTAGGATTAACAGGAAAAAGCTAAAAATTTCAGAATTGCACCGTGCAATGTGGAGATATTACTGTTTGTGCATTTACAATATTCATTGATTTTTGCCATTGAAAAACATGTTTTTCATATACCAGAAATGTTTGAAGCTACTGACTGAATGAAAGGAGCTGGCATCTCACTCTCTTTGAATCTTCTTTATCATGCTTGGATTAGCAGGAAAAAGCAAAAAATTTCAGAATTGCACCTTGCAATGTGGAGATATTACTGTTTGTGCATTTACAATATTCATTGATTTTTGCCATTGAAAAACATGTTTTTCATATACCAGAAATGTTTGAAGCTACTGACTGAATGAAAGGAGCTGGCATCTCACTCTCTTTGAATCTTCTTTATCATGCTAGGATTAGCAGGAAAAAGCAAAAAATTTCAGAATTGCACCTTGCAATGTGGAGATATTACTGTTTGTGCATTTACAATATTCATTGATTTTTGCCATTGAAAAACATGTTTTTCATATACCAGAAATGTTTGAAGCTACTGACTGAATGAAAGGAGCTGGCATCTCACTCTCTTTGAATCTTCTTTATCATGCTAGGATTAACAGGAAAAAGCTAAAAATTTCAGAATTGCACCGTGCAATGTGGAGATATTACTGTTTGTGCATTTACAATATTCATTGATTTTTGCCATTGAAAAACATGTTTTTCATATACCAGAAATGTTTGAAGCTACTGACTGAATGAAAGGAGCTGGCATCTCACTCTCTTTGAATCTTCTTTATCATGCTAGGATTAGCAGGAAAAAGCAAAAAATTTCAGAATTGCACCTTGCAATGTGGAGATATTACTGTTTGTGCATTTACAATATTCATTGATGTTTGCCATTGAAAAACATGTTTTTCATATACCAGAAATGTTTGAAGCTACTGACTGAATGAAAGGAGCTGGCATCTCACTCTCTTTGAATCTTCTTTATCATGCTAGGATTAACAGGAAAAAGCTAAAAATTTCAGAATTGCACCGTGCAATGTGGAGATATTACTGTTTGTGCATTTACAATATTCATTGATTTTTGCCATTGAAAAACATGTTTTTCATATACCAGAAATGTTTGAAGCTACTGACTGAATGAAAGGAGCTGGCATCTCACTCTCTTTGAATCTTCTTTATCATGCTAGGATTAGCAGGAAAAAGCAAAAAATTTCAGAATTGCACCTTGCAATGTGGAGATATTACTGTTTGTGCATTTACAATATTCATTGATTTTTGCCATTGAAAAACATGTTTTTCATATACCAGAAATGTTTGAAGCTACTGACTGAATGAAAGGAGCTGGCATCTCACTCTCTTTGAATCTTCTTTATCATGCTAGGATTAGCAGGAAAAAGCAAAAAATTTCAGAATTGCACCTTGCAATGTGGAGATATTACTGTTTGTGCATTTACAATATTCATTGATTTTTGCCATTGAAAAACATGTTTTTCATATACCAGAAATGTTTGAAGCTACTGACTGAATGAAAGGAGCTGGCATCTCACTCTCTTTGAATCTTCTTTATCATGCTAGGATTAACAGGAAAAGCTAAAAATTTCAGAATTGCACCGTGCAATGTGGAGATATTACTGTTTGTGCATTTACAATATTCATTGATTTTTGCCATTGAAAAACATGTTTTTCATATACCAGAAAATGTTTGAAGCTACTGACTGAATGAAAGGAGCTGGCATCTCACTCTCTTTGAATCTTCTTTATCATGCTAGGATTAGCAGGAAAAAGCAAAAAATTTCAGAATTGCACCTTGCAATGTGGAGATATTACTGTTTGTGCATTTACAATATTCATTGATTTTTGCCATTGAAAAACATGTTTTTCATATACCAGAAATGTTTGAAGCTACTGACTGAATGAAAGGAGCTGGCATCTCACTCTCTTTGAATCTTCTTTATCATGCTAGGATTAGCAGGAAAAAGCAAAAAATTTCAGAATTGCACCTTGCAATGTGGAGATATTACTGTTTGTGCATTTACAATATTCATTGATTTTTGCCATTGAAAAACATGTTTTTCATATACCAGAAATGTTTGAAGCTACTGACTGAATGAAAGGAGCTGGCATCTCACTCTCTTTGAATCTTCTTTATCATGCTAGGATTAACAGGAAAAAGCTAAAAATTTCAGAATTGCACCGTGCAATGTGGAGATATTACTGTTTGTGCATTTACAATATTCATTGATTTTTGCCATTGAAAAACATGTTTTTCATATACCAGAAATGTTTGAAGCTACTGACTGAATGAAAGGAGCTGGCATCTCACTCTCTTTGAATCTTCTTTATCATGCTTGGATTAGCAGGAAAAAGCAAAAAATTTCAGAATTGCACCTTGCAATGTGGAGATATTACTGTTTGTGCATTTACAATATTCATTGATTTTTGCCATTGAAAAACATGTTTTTCATATACCAGAAATGTTTGAAGCTACTGACTGAATGAAAGGAGCTGGCATCTCACTCTCTTTGAATCTTCTTTATCATGCTAGGATTAACAGGAAAAAGCAAAAAATTTCAGAATTGCACCTTGCAATGTGGAGATATTACTGTTTGTGCATTTACAATATTCATTGATTTTTGACATTGAAAAACATGTTTTTCATATACCAGAAATGTTTGAAGCTACTGACTGAATGAAAGGAGCTGGCATCTCACTCTCTTTGAATCTTCTTTATCATGCTAGGATTAACAGGAAAAAGCTAAAAATTCAGAATTGCACCGTGCAATGTGGAGATATTACTGTTTGTGCATTTACAATATTCATTGATTTTTGCCATTGAAAAACATGTTTTTCAT
>NW_027370617.1:0-34664 GCF_046119375.1 Phyllobates terribilis
TATTGTAAACTGCCACAAACAGTAATATCTCCACATTGCAACGGTGCAATTCTGAAACTTTTTAGCTTTTTCCTGTTAATCCTAGCCATGATAAAGAAGATCAAAGAGAGTGAGATGCCAGCTCCTTTCATTCCAGTCAGTAGCTTCAAACATTTCTGGTATATGAAAAACATGTTTTTCAATGCAAAAATCAATGAATATTGTAAATGCACAAACAGTAATATCTCCACATTGCAAGGTGCAATTCTGAAATTTTTTGCTTTTCCTGCTAATCCTAGCATGATAAAGAAGATTCAAAGAGAGTGAGATGCCAGCTCCTTTCATTCAGTCAGTAGCTTCAAACATTTCTGGTATATGAAAAACATGTTTTTCAATGGCAAAAATCAATGAATATTGTAAATGCACAAACAGTAATATCTCCACATTGCAAGGTGCAATTCTGAAATTTTTTGCTTTTTCCTGCTAATCCTAGCATGATAAAGAAGATTCAAAGAGAGTGAGATGCCAGCTCCTTTCATTCAGTCAGTAGCTTCAAACATTTCTGGTATATGAAAAACATGTTTTTCAATGGCAAAAATCAATGAATATTGTAAATGCACAAACAGTAATATCTCCACATTGCAAGGTGCAATTCTGAAATTTTTTGCTTTTTCCTGTTAATCCTAGCATGATAAAGAAGATTCAAAGAGAGTGAGATGCCAGCTCCTTTCATTCAGTCAGTAGCTTCAAACATTTCTGGTATATGAAAAACATGTTTTTTCAATGGCAAAAATCAATGAATATTGTAAATGCACAAACAGTAATATCTCCACATTGCAAGGTGCAATTCTGAAATTTTTTGCTTTTTCCTGCTAATCCTAGCATGATAAAGAAGATTCAAAGAGAGTGAGATGCCAGCTCCTTTCATTCAGTCAGTAGCTTCAAACATTTCTGGTATATGAAAAACATGTTTTTCAATGGCAAAAATCAATGAATATTGTAAATGCACAAACAGTAATATCTCCACATTGCAAGGTGCAATTCTGAAATTTTTTGCTTTTTCCTGCTAATCCTAGCATGATAAAGATTCAAAGAGAGTGAGATGCCAGCTCCTTTCATTCAGTCAGTAGCTTCAAACATTTCTGGTATATGAAAAACATGTTTTTCAATGGCAAAAATCAATGAATATTGTAAATGCACAAACAGTAATATCTCCACATTGCAAGGTGCAATTCTGAAATTTTTTTGCTTTTTCCTGCTAATCCTAGCATGATAAAGAAGATTCAAAGAGAGTGAGATGCCAGCTCCTTTCATTCAGTCAGTAGCTTCAAACATTTCTGGTATATGAAAAACATGTTTTTCAATGGCAAAAATCAATGAATATTGTAAATGCACAAACAGCAATATCTCCACATTGCACGGTGCAATTCTGAAATTTTTAGCTTTTTCCTGTTAATCCTAGCATGATAAAGAAGATTCAAAGAGAGTGAGATGCCAGCTCCTTTCATTCAGTCAGTAGCTTCAAACATTTCTGGACGTTTTTCAATGGCAAAAATCAATGAATATTGTAAATGCACAAACAGTAATATCTCCACATTGCAAGGTGCAATTCTGAAATTTTTTGCTTTTTCCTGTTAATCCTAGCATGATAAAAAAGATTCAAAGAGAGTGAGATGCCAGCTCCTTTCATTCAGTCAGTAGCTTCAAACATTTCTGGTATATGAAAAACATGTTTTTCAATGGCAAAAATCAATGAATATTGTAAATGCACAAACAGTAATATCTCCACATTGCAAGGTGCAATTCTGAAATTTTTTGCTTTTTCCTGTTAATCCTAGCATGATAAAGAAGATTCAAAGAGAGTGAGATGCCAGCTCCTTTCATTCAGTCAGTAGCTTCAAACATTTCTGGTATATGAAAAACATGTTTTTCAATGGCAAAAATCAATGAATATTGTAAATGCACAAACAGTAATATCTCCACATTGCACGGTGCAATTCTGAAATTTTTAGCTTTTTCCTGTTAATCCTAGCATGATAAAGAAGATTCAAAGAGAGTGAGATGCCAGCTCCTTTCATTCAGTCAGTAGCTTCAAACATTTCTGGTATATGAAAAACATGTTTTTCAATGGCAAAAATCAATGAATATTGTAAATGCACAAACAGTAATATCTCCACATTGCAAGGTGCAATTCTGAAATTTTTTGCTTTTTCCTGCTAATCCTAGAATGATAAAGAAGATTCAAAGAGAGTGAGATGCCAGCTCCTTTCATTCAGTCAGTAGCTTCAAACATTTCTGGTATATGAAAAACATGTTTTTCAATGGCAAAAATCAATGAATATTGTAAATGCACAAACAGTAATATCTCCACATTGCAAGGTGCAATTCTGAAATTTTTTGCTTTTTCCTGCTAATCCTAGCATGATAAAGATTCAAAGAGAGTGAGATGCCAGCTCCTTTCATTCAGTCAGTAGCTTCAAACATTTCTGGTATATGAAAAACATGTTTTTCAATGGCAAAAATCAATGAATATTGTAAATGCACAAACAGTAATATCTCCACATTGCAAGGTGCAATTCTGAAATTTTTTGCTTTTTCCTGTTAATCCTAGCATGATAAAGAAGATTCAAAGAGAGTGAGATGCCAGCTCCTTTCATTCAGTCAGTAGCTTCAAACATTTCTGGTATATGAAAAACATGTTTTTCAATGGCAAAAATCATTGAATATTGTAAATGCACAAACAGTAATATCCTCCACATTGCAAGGTGCAATTCTGAAATTTTTTGCTTTTTCCTGCTAATCCTAGCATGATAAAGAAGATTCAAAGAGAGTGAGATGCCAGCTCCTTTCATTCAGTCAGTAGCTTCAAACATTTCTGGTATATGAAAAACATGTTTTTCAATGGCAAAAATCAATGAATATTGTAAATGCACAAACAGTAATATCTCCACATTGCACGGTGCAATTCTGAAATTTTTAGCTTTTTCCTGTTAATCCTAGCATGATAAAGAAGATTCAAAGAGAGTGAGATGCCAGCTCCTTTCATTCAGTCAGTAGCTTCAAACATTTCTGGACGTTTTTCAATGGCAAAAATCAATGAATATTGTAAATGCACAAACAGTAATATCTCCACATTGCAAGGTGCAATTCTGAAATTTTTTGCTTTTTCCTGTTAATCCTAGCATGATAAAGAAGATTCAAAGAGAGTGAGATGCCAGCTCCTTTCATTCAGTCAGTAGCTTCAAACATTTCTGGTATATGAAAAACATGTTTTTCAATGGCAAAAATCATTGAATATTGTAAATGCACAAACAGTAATATCTCCACATTGCAAGGTGCAATTCTGAAATTTTTTGCTTTTTCCTGCTAATCCTAGCATGATAAAGAAGATTCAAAGAGAGTGAGATGCCAGCTCCTTTCATTCAGTCAGTAGCTTCAAACATTTCTGGTATATGAAAAACATGTTTTTCAATGGCAAAAATCAATGAATATTGTAAATGCACAAACAGTAATATCTCCACATTGCACGGTGCAATTCTGAAATTTTTAGCTTTTTCCTGTTAATCCTAGCATGATAAAGAAGATTCAAAGAGAGTGAGATGCCAGCTCCTTTCATTCAGTCAGTAGCTTCAAACATTTCTGGACGTTTTTCAATGGCAAAAATCAATGAATATTGTAAATGCACAAACAGTAATATCTCCACATTGCAAGGTGCAATTCTGAAATTTTTTGCTTTTTCCTGTTAATCCTAGCATGATAAAGAAGATTCAAAGAGAGTGAGATGCCAGCTCCTTTCATTCAGTCAGTAGCTTCAAACATTTCTGGTATATGAAAAACATGTTTTTCAATGGCAAAAATCAATGAATATTGTAAATGCACAAACAGTAATATCTCCACATTGCAAGGTGCAATTCTGAAATTTTTTGCTTTTTCCTGTTAATCCTAGCATGATAAAGAAGATTCAAAGAGAGTGAGATGCCAGCTCCTTTCATTCAGTCAGTAGCTTCAAACATTTCTGGTATATGAAAAACATGTTTTTCAATGGCAAAAATCAATGAATATTGTAAATGCACAAACAGTAATATCTCCACATTGCAAGGTGCAATTCTGAAATTTTTTGCTTTTTCCTGCTAATCCTAGCATGATAAAGAAGATTCAAAGAGAGTGAGATGCCAGCTCCTTTCATTCAGTCAGTAGCTTCAAACATTTCTGGTATATGAAAAACATGTTTTTCAATGGCAAAAATCAATGAATATTGTAAATGCACAAACAGTAATATCTCCACATTGCAAGGTGCAATTCTGAAATTTTTTGCTTTTTCCTGCTAATCCTAGCATGATAAAGAAGATTCAAAGAGAGTGAGATGCCAGCTCCTTTCATTCAGTCAGTAGCTTCAAACATTTCTGGTATATGAAAAACATGTTTTTCAATGGCAAAAATCAATGAATATTGTAAATGCACAAACAGTAATATCTCCACATTGCAAGGTGCAATTCTGAAATTTTTTGCTTTTTCCTGCTAATCCTAGCATGATAAAGAAGATTCAAAGAGAGTGAGATGCCAGCTCCTTTCATTCAGTCAGTAGCTTCAAACATTTCTGGTATATGAAAAACATGTTTTTCAATGGCAAAAATCAATGAATATTGTAAATGCACAAACAGTAATATCTCCACATTGCAAGGTGCAATTCTGAAATTTTTTGCTTTTTCCTGCTAATCCTAGAATGATAAAGAAGATTCAAAGAGAGTGAGATGCCAGCTCCTTTCATTCAGTCAGTAGCTTCAAACATTTCTGGTATATGAAAAACATGTTTTTCAATGGCAAAAATCAATGAATATTGTAAATGCACAAACAGTAATATCTCCACATTGCAAGGTGCAATTCTGAAATTTTTTGCTTTTTCCTGTTAATCCTAGCATGATAAAGAAGATTCAAAGAGAGTGAGATGCCAGCTCCTTTCATTCAGTCAGTAGCTTCAAACATTTCTGGTATATGAAAAACATGTTTTTCAATGGCAAAAATCATTGAATATTGTAAATGCACAAACAGTAATATCTCCACATTGCAAGGTGCAATTCTGAAATTTTTTGCTTTTTCCTGCTAATCCTAGCATGATAAAGAAGATTCAAAGAGAGTGAGATGCCAGCTCCTTTCATTCAGTCAGTAGCTTCAAACATTTCTGGTATATGAAAAACATGTTTTTCAATGGCAAAAATCAATGAATATTGTAAATGCACAAACAGTAATATCTCCACATTGCAAGGTGCAATTCTGAAATTTTTTGCTTTTTCCTGCTAATCCTAGCATGATAAAGATTCAAAGAGAGTGAGATGCCAGCTCCTTTCATTCAGTCAGTAGCTTCAAACATTTCTGGTATATGAAAAACATGTTTTTCAATGGCAAAAATCAATGAATATTGTAAATGCACAAACAGTAATATCTCCACATTGCAAGGTGCAATTCTGAAATTTTTTGCTTTTTCCTGCTAATCCTAGCATGATAAAGAAGATTCAAAGAGAGTGAGATGCCAGCTCCTTTCATTCAGTCAGTAGCTTCAAACATTTCTGGTATATGAAAAACATGTTTTTCAATGGCAAAAATCAATGAATATTGTAAATGCACAAACAGCAATATCTCCACATTGCACGGTGCAATTCTGAAATTTTTAGCTTTTTCCTGTTAATCCTAGCATGATAAAGAAGATTCAAAGAGAGTTAGATGCCAGCTCCTTTCATTCAGTCAGTAGCTTCAAACATTTCTGGACGTTTTTCAATGGCAAAAATCAATGAATATTGTAAATGCACAAACAGTAATATCTCCACATTGCAAGGTGCAATTCTGAAATTTTTTGCTTTTTCCTGTTAATCCTAGCATGATAAAGAAGATTCAAAGAGAGTGAGATGCCAGCTCCTTTCATTCAGTCAGTAGCTTCAAACATTTCTGGTATATGAAAAACATGTTTTTCAATGGCAAAAATCAATGAATATTGTAAATGCACAAACAGTAATATCTCCACATTGCAAGGTGCAATTCTGAAATTTTTTGCTTTTTCCTGTTAATCCTAGCATGATAAAGAAGATTCAAAGAGAGTGAGATGCCAGCTCCTTTCATTCAGTCAGTAGCTTCAAACATTTCTGGTATATGAAAAACATGTTTTCAATGGCAAAAATCAATGAATATTGTAAATGCACAAACAGTAATATCTCCACATTGCAAGGTGCAATTCTGAAATTTTTTGCTTTTTCCTGCTAATCCTAGCATGATAAAGAAGATTCAAAGAGAGTGAGATGCCAGCTCCTTTCATTCAGTCAGTAGCTTCAAACATTTCTGGTATATGAAAAACATGTTTTTCAATGGCAAAAATCAATGAATATTGTAAATGCACAAACAGTAATATCTCCACATTGCAAGGTGCAATTCTGAAATTTTTTGCTTTTTCCTGCTAATCCTAGCATGATAAAGAAGATTCAAAGAGAGTGAGATGCCAGCTCCTTTCATTCAGTCAGTAGCTTCAAACATTTCTGGTATATGAAAAACATGTTTTTCAATGGCAAAAATCAATGAATATTGTAAATGCACAAACAGTAATATCTCCACATTGCAAGGTGCAATTCTGAAATTTTTTGCTTTTTCCTGCTAATCCTAGAATGATAAAGAAGATTCAAAGAGAGTGAGATGCCAGCTCCTTTCATTCAGTCAGTAGCTTCAAACATTTCTGGTATATGAAAAACATGTTTTTCAATGGCAAAAATCAATGAATATTGTAAATGCACAAACAGTAATATCTCCACATTGCAAGGTGCAATTCTGAAATTTTTTGCTTTTTCCTGTTAATCCTAGCATGATAAAGAAGATTCAAAGAGAGTGAGATGCCAGCTCCTTTCATTCAGTCAGTAGCTTCAAACATTTCTGGTATATGAAAAACATGTTTTTCAATGGCAAAAATCATTGAATATTGTAAATGCACAAACAGTAATATCTCCACATTGCAAGGTGCAATTCTGAAATTTTTTGCTTTTTCCTGCTAATCCTAGCATGATAAAGAAGATTCAAAGAGAGTGAGATGCCAGCTCCTTTCATTCAGTCAGTAGCTTCAAACATTTCTGGTATATGAAAAACATGTTTTTCAATGGCAAAAATCAATGAATATTGTAAATGCACAAACAGTAATATCTCCACATTGCAAGGTGCAATTCTGAAATTTTTTGCTTTTTCCTGCTAATCCTAGCATGATAAAGATTCAAAGAGAGTGAGATGCCAGCTCCTTTCATTCAGTCAGTAGCTTCAAACATTTCTGGTATATGAAAAACATGTTTTTCAATGGCAAAAATCAATGAATATTGTAAATGCACAAACAGTAATATCTCCACATTGCAAGGTGCAATTCTGAAATTTTTTGCTTTTTCCTGCTAATCCTAGCATGATAAAGAAGATTCAAAGAGAGTGAGATGCCAGCTCCTTTCATTCAGTCAGTAGCTTCAAACATTTCTGGTATATGAAAAACATGTTTTTCAATGGCAAAAATCAATGAATATTGTAAATGCACAAACAGCAATATCTCCACATTGCACGGTGCAATTCTGAAATTTTTAGCTTTTTCCTGTTAATCCTAGCATGATAAAGAAGATTCAAAGAGAGTGAGATGCCAGCTCCTTTCATTCAGTCAGTAGCTTCAAACATTTCTGGACGTTTTTCAATGGCAAAAATCAATGAATATTGTAAATGCACAAACAGTAATATCTCCACATTGCAAGGTGCAATTCTGAAATTTTTTGCTTTTTCCTGTTAATCCTAGCATGATAAAAAAGATTCAAAGAGAGTGAGATGCCAGCTCCTTTCATTCAGTCAGTAGCTTCAAACATTTCTGGTATATGAAAAACATGTTTTTCAATGGCAAAAATCAATGAATATTGTAAATGCACAAACAGTAATATCTCCACATTGCAAGGTGCAATTCTGAAATTTTTTGCTTTTTCCTGTTAATCCTAGCATGATAAAGAAGATTCAAAGAGAGTGAGATGCCAGCTCCTTTCATTCAGTCAGTAGCTTCAAACATTTCTGGTATATGAAAAACATGTTTTTCAATGGCAAAAATCAATGAATATTGTAAATGCACAAACAGTAATATCTCCACATTGCACGGTGCAATTCTGAAATTTTTAGCTTTTTCCTGTTAATCCTAGCATGATAAAGAAGATTCAAAGAGAGTGAGATGCCAGCTCCTTTCATTCAGTCAGTAGCTTCAAACATTTCTGGTATATGAAAAACATGTTTTTCAATGGCAAAAATCAATGAATATTGTAAATGCACAAACAGTAATATCTCCACATTGCAAGGTGCAATTCTGAAATTTTTTGCTTTTTCCTGCTAATCCTAGAATGATAAAGAAGATTCAAAGAGAGTGAGATGCCAGCTCCTTTCATTCAGTCAGTAGCTTCAAACATTTCTGGTATATGAAAAACATGTTTTTCAATGGCAAAAATCAATGAATATTGTAAATGCACAAACAGTAATATCTCCACATTGCAAGGTGCAATTCTGAAATTTTTAGCTTTTTCCTGTTAATCCTAGCATGATAAAGAAGATTCAAAGAGAGTGAGATGCCAGCTCCTTTCATTCAGTCAGTAGCTTCAAACATTTCTGGTATATGAAAAACATGTTTTTCAATGGCAAAAATCAATGAATATTGTAAATGCACAAACAGTAATATCTCCACATTGCAAGGTGCAATTCTGAAATTTTTTGCTTTTTCCTGTTAATCCTAGCATGATAAAGAAGATTCAAAGAGAGTGAGATGCCAGCTCCTTTCATTCAGTCAGTAGCTTCAAACATTTCTGGTATATGAAAAACATGTTTTTCAATGGCAAAAATCATTGAATATTGTAAATGCACAAACAGTAATATCTCCACATTGCAAGGTGCAATTCTGAAATTTTTTGCTTTTTCCTGCTAATCCTAGCATGATAAAGAAGATTCAAAGAGAGTGAGATGCCAGCTCCTTTCATTCAGTCAGTAGCTTCAAACATTTCTGGTATATGAAAAACATGTTTTTCAATGGCAAAAATCAATGAATATTGTAAATGCACAAACAGTAATATCTCCACATTGCACGGTGCAATTCTGAAATTTTTAGCTTTTTCCTGTTAATCCTAGCATGATAAAGAAGATTCAAAGAGAGTGAGATGCCAGCTCCTTTCATTCAGTCAGTAGCTTCAAACATTTCTGGACGTTTTTCAATGGCAAAAATCAATGAATATTGTAAATGCACAAACAGTAATATCTCCACATTGCAAGGTGCAATTCTGAAATTTTTTGCTTTTTCCTGTTAATCCTAGCATGATAAAGAAGATTCAAAGAGAGTGAGATGCCAGCTCCTTTCATTCAGTCAGTAGCTTCAAACATTTCTGGTATATGAAAAACATGTTTTTCAATGGCAAAAATCAATGAATATTGTAAATGCACAAACAGTAATATCTCCACATTGCAAGGTGCAATTCTGAAATTTTTTGCTTTTTCCTGTTAATCCTAGCATGATAAAGAAGATTCAAAGAGAGTGAGATGCCAGCTCCTTTCATTCAGTCAGTAGCTTCAAACATTTCTGGTATATGAAAAACATGTTTTTCAATGGCAAAAATCAATGAATATTGTAAATGCACAAACAGTAATATCTCCACATTGCAAGGTGCAATTCTGAAATTTTTTGCTTTTTCCTGCTAATCCTAGCATGATAAAGAAGATTCAAAGAGAGTGAGATGCCAGCTCCTTTCATTCAGTCAGTAGCTTCAAACATTTCTGGTATATGAAAAACATGTTTTTCAATGGCAAAAATCAATGAATATTGTAAATGCACAAACAGTAATATCTCCACATTGCAAGGTGCAATTCTGAAATTTTTTGCTTTTTCCTGCTAATCCTAGCATGATAAAGAAGATTCAAAGAGAGTGAGATGCCAGCTCCTTTCATTCAGTCAGTAGCTTCAAACATTTCTGGTATATGAAAAACATGTTTTTCAATGGCAAAAATCAATGAATATTGTAAATGCACAAACAGTAATATCTCCACATTGCAAGGTGCAATTCTGAAATTTTTTGCTTTTTCCTGCTAATCCTAGAATGATAAAGAAGATTCAAAGAGAGTGAGATGCCAGCTCCTTTCATTCAGTCAGTAGCTTCAAACATTTCTGGTATATGAAAAACATGTTTTTCAATGGCAAAAATCAATGAATATTGTAAATGCACAAACAGTAATATCTCCACATTGCAAGGTGCAATTCTGAAATTTTTTGCTTTTTCCTGCTAATCCTAGAATGATAAAGAAGATTCAAAGAGAGTGAGATGCCAGCTCCTTTCATTCAGTCAGTAGCTTCAAACATTTCTGGTATATGAAAAACATGTTTTTCAATGGCAAAAATCAATGAATATTGTAAATGCACAAACAGTAATATCTCCACATTGCAAGGTGCAATTCTGAAATTTTTTGCTTTTTCCTGTTAATCCTAGCATGATAAAGAAGATTCAAAGAGAGTGAGATGCCAGCTCCTTTCATTCAGTCAGTAGCTTCAAACATTTCTGGTATATGAAAAACATGTTTTTCAATGGCAAAAATCATTGAATATTGTAAATGCACAAACAGTAATATCTCCACATTGCAAGGTGCAATTCTGAAATTTTTTGCTTTTTCCTGCTAATCCTAGCATGATAAAGAAGATTCAAAGAGAGTGAGATGCCAGCTCCTTTCATTCAGTCAGTAGCTTCAAACATTTCTGGTATATGAAAAACATGTTTTTCAATGGCAAAAATCAATGAATATTGTAAATGCACAAACAGTAATATCTCCACATTGCACGGTGCAATTCTGAAATTTTTAGCTTTTTCCTGTTAATCCTAGCATGATAAAGAAGATTCAAAGAGAGTGAGATGCCAGCTCCTTTCATTCAGTCAGTAGCTTCAAACATTTCTGGACGTTTTTCAATGGCAAAAATCAATGAATATTGTAAATGCACAAACAGTAATATCTCCACATTGCAAGGTGCAATTCTGAAATTTTTTGCTTTTTCCTGTTAATCCTAGCATGATAAAGAAGATTCAAAGAGAGTGAGATGCCAGCTCCTTTCATTCAGTCAGTAGCTTCAAACATTTCTGGTATATGAAAAACATGTTTTTCAATGGCAAAAATCAATGAATATTGTAAATGCACAAACAGTAATATCTCCACATTGCAAGGTGCAATTCTGAAATTTTTTGCTTTTTCCTGTTAATCCTAGCATGATAAAGAAGATTCTAAGAGAGTGAGATGCCAGCTCCTTTCATTCAGTCAGTAGCTTCAAACATTTCTGGTATATGAAAAACATGTTTTTCAATGGCAAAAATCAATGAATATTGTAAATGCACAAACAGTAATATCTCCACATTGCAAGGTGCAATTCTGAAATTTTTTGCTTTTTCCTGCTAATCCTAGCATGATAAAGAAGATTCAAAGAGAGTGAGATGCCAGCTCCTTTCATTCAGTCAGTAGCTTCAAACATTTCTGGTATATGAAAAACATGTTTTTCAATGGCAAAAATCAATGAATATTGTAAATGCACAAACAGTAATATCTCCACATTGCAAGGTGCAATTCTGAAATTTTTTGCTTTTTCCTGCTAATCCTAGCATGATAAAGATTCAAAGAGAGTGAGATGCCAGCTCCTTTCATTCAGTCAGTAGCTTCAAACATTTCTGGTATATGAAAAACATGTTTTTCAATGGCAAAAATCAATGAATATTGTAAATGCACAAACAGTAATATCTCCACATTGCAAGGTGCAATTCTGAAATTTTTTGCTTTTTCCTGCTAATCCTAGAATGATAAAGAAGATTCAAAGAGAGTGAGATGCCAGCTCCTTTCATTCAGTCAGTAGCTTCAAACATTTCTGGTATATGAAAAACATGTTTTTCAATGGCAAAAATCAATGAATATTGTAAATGCACAAACAGTAATATCTCCACATTGCACGGTGCAATTCTGAAATTTTTAGCTTTTTCCTGTTAATCCTAGCATGATAAAGAAGATTCAAAGAGAGTGAGATGCCAGCTCCTTTCATTCAGTCAGTAGCTTCAAACATTTCTGGTATATGAAAAACATGTTTTTCAATGGCAAAAATCAATGAATATTGTAAATGCACAAACAGTAATATCTCCACATTGCAAGGTGCAATTCTGAAATTTTTTGCTTTTTCCTGTTAATCCTAGCATGATAAAGAAGATTCAAAGAGAGTGAGATGCCAGCTGCTTTCATTCAGTCAGTAGCTTCAAACATTTCTGGTATATGAAAAACATGTTTTTCAATGGCAAAAATCAATGAATATTGTAAATGCACAAACAGTAATATCTCCACATTGCAAGGTGCAATTCTGAAATTTTTTGCTTTTTCCTGCTAATCCTAGCATGATAAAGAAGATTCAAAGAGAGTGAGATGCCAGCTCCTTTCATTCAGTCAGTAGCTTCAAACATTTCTGGTATATGAAAAACATGTTTTTCAATGGCAAAAATCAATGAATATTGTAAATGCACAAACAGTAATATCTCCACATTGCAAGGTGCAATTCTGAAATTTTTTGCTTTTTCCTGCTAATCCTAGCATGATAAAGAAGATTCAAAGAGAGTGAGATGCCAGCTCCTTTCATTCAGTCAGTAGCTTCAAACATTTCTGGTATATGAAAAACATGTTTTTCAATGGCAAAAATCAATGAATATTGTAAATGCACAAACAGTAATATCTCCACATTGCACGGTGCAATTCTGAAATTTTTAGCTTTTTCCTGTTAATCCTAGCATGATAAAGAAGATTCAAAGAGAGTGAGATGCCAGCTCCTTTCATTCAGTCAGTAGCTTCAAACATTTCTGGACGTTTTTCAATGGCAAAAATCAATGAATATTGTAAATGCACAAACAGTAATATCTCCACATTGCAAGGTGCAATTCTGAAATTTTTTGCTTTTTCCTGTTAATCCTAGCATGATAAAGAAGATTCAAAGAGAGTGAGATGCCAGCTCCTTTCATTCAGTCAGTAGCTTCAAACATTTCTGGTATATGAAAAACATGTTTTTCAATGGCAAAAATCAATGAATATTGTAAATGCACAAACAGTAATATCTCCACATTGCAAGGTGCAATTCTGAAATTTTTTGCTTTTTCCTGTTAATCCTAGCATGATAAAGAAGATTCTAAGAGAGTGAGATGCCAGCTCCTTTCATTCAGTCAGTAGCTTCAAACATTTCTGGTATATGAAAAACATGTTTTTCAATGGCAAAAATCAATGAATATTGTAAATGCACAAACAGTAATATCTCCACATTGCAAGGTGCAATTCTGAAATTTTTTGCTTTTTCCTGCTAATCCTAGCATGATAAAGAAGATTCAAAGAGAGTGAGATGCCAGCTCCTTTCATTCAGTCAGTAGCTTCAAACATTTCTGGTATATGAAAAACATGTTTTTCAATGGCAAAAATCAATGAATATTGTAAATGCACAAACAGTAATATCTCCACATTGCAAGGTGCAATTCTGAAATTTTTTGCTTTTTCCTGCTAATCCTAGCATGATAAAGATTCAAAGAGAGTGAGATGCCAGCTCCTTTCATTCAGTCAGTAGCTTCAAACATTTCTGGTATATGAAAAACATGTTTTTCAATGGCAAAAATCAATGAATATTGTAAATGCACAAACAGTAATATCTCCACATTGCAAGGTGCAATTCTGAAATTTTTTGCTTTTTCCTGCTAATCCTAGAATGATAAAGAAGATTCAAAGAGAGTGAGATGCCAGCTCCTTTCATTCAGTCAGTAGCTTCAAACATTTCTGGTATATGAAAAACATGTTTTTCAATGGCAAAAATCAATGAATATTGTAAATGCACAAACAGTAATATCTCCACATTGCACGGTGCAATTCTGAAATTTTTAGCTTTTTCCTGTTAATCCTAGCATGATAAAGAAGATTCAAAGAGAGTGAGATGCCAGCTCCTTTCATTCAGTCAGTAGCTTCAAACATTTCTGGTATATGAAAAACATGTTTTTCAATGGCAAAAATCAATGAATATTGTAAATGCACAAACAGTAATATCTCCACATTGCAAGGTGCAATTCTGAAATTTTTTGCTTTTTCCTGTTAATCCTAGCATGATAAAGAAGATTCAAAGAGAGTGAGATGCCAGCTGCTTTCATTCAGTCAGTAGCTTCAAACATTTCTGGTATATGAAAAACATGTTTTTCAATGGCAAAAATCAATGAATATTGTAAATGCACAAACAGTAATATCTCCACATTGCAAGGTGCAATTCTGAAATTTTTTGCTTTTTCCTGCTAATCCTAGCATGATAAAGAAGATTCAAAGAGAGTGAGATGCCAGCTCCTTTCATTCAGTCAGTAGCTTCAAACATTTCTGGTATATGAAAAACATGTTTTTCAATGGCAAAAATCAATGAATATTGTAAATGCACAAACAGCAATATCTCCACATTGCACGGTGCAATTCTGAAATTTTTAGCTTTTTCCTGTTAATCCTAGCATGATAAAGAAGATTCAAAGAGAGTGAGATGCCAGCTCCTTTCATTCAGTCAGTAGCTTCAAACATTTCTGGACGTTTTTCAATGGCAAAAATCAATGAATATTGTAAATGCACAAACAGTAATATCTCCACATTGCAAGGTGCAATTCTGAAATTTTTTGCTTTTTCCTGTTAATCCTAGCATGATAAAAAAGATTCAAAGAGAGTGAGATGCCAGCTCCTTTCATTCAGTCAGTAGCTTCAAACATTTCTGGTATATGAAAAACATGTTTTTCAATGGCAAAAATCAATGAATATTGTAAATGCACAAACAGTAATATCTCCACATTGCAAGGTGCAATTCTGAAATTTTTTGCTTTTTCCTGTTAATCCTAGCATGATAAAGAAGATTCAAAGAGAGTGAGATTCCAGCTCCTTTCATTCAGTCAGTAGCTTCAAACATTTCTGGTATATGAAAAACATGTTTTTCAATGGCAAAAATCAATGAATATTGTAAATGCACAAACAGTAATATCTCCACATTGCACGGTGCAATTCTGAAATTTTTAGCTTTTTCCTGTTAATCCTAGCATGATAAAGAAGATTCAAAGAGAGTGAGATGCCAGCTCCTTTCATTCAGTCAGTAGCTTCAAACATTTCTGGTATATGAAAAACATGTTTTTCAATGGCAAAAATCAATGAATATTGTAAATGCACAAACAGTAATATCTCCACATTGCAAGGTGCAATTCTGAAATTTTTTGCTTTTTCCTGCTAATCCTAGAATGATAAAGAAGATTCAAAGAGAGTGAGATGCCAGCTCCTTTCATTCAGTCAGTAGCTTCAAACATTTCTGGTATATGAAAAACATGTTTTTCAATGGCAAAAATCAATGAATATTGTAAATGCACAAACAGTAATATCTCCACATTGCACGGTGCAATTCTGAAATTTTTAGCTTTTTCCTGTTAATCCTAGCATGATAAAGAAGATTCAAAGAGAGTGAGATGCCAGCTCCTTTCATTCAGTCAGTAGCTTCAAACATTTCTGGTATATGAAAAACATGTTTTTCAATGGCAAAAATCAATGAATATTGTAAATGCACAAACAGTAATATCTCCACATTGCAAGGTGCAATTCTGAAATTTTTTGCTTTTTCCTGTTAATCCTAGCATGATAAAGAAGATTCAAAGAGAGTGAGATGCCAGCTCCTTTCATTCAGTCAGTAGCTTCAAACATTTCTGGTATATGAAAAACATGTTTTTCAATGGCAAAAATCATTGAATATTGTAAATGCACAAACAGTAATATCTCCACATTGCAAGGTGCAATTCTGAAATTTTTTGCTTTTTCCTGCTAATCCTAGCATGATAAAGAAGATTCAAAGAGAGTGAGATGCCAGCTCCTTTCATTCAGTCAGTAGCTTCAAACATTTCTGGTATATGAAAAACATGTTTTTCAATGGCAAAAATCAATGAATATTGTAAATGCACAAACAGTAATATCTCCACATTGCACGGTGCAATTCTGAAATTTTTAGCTTTTTCCTGTTAATCCTAGCATGATAAAGAAGATTCAAAGAGAGTGAGATGCCAGCTCCTTTCATTCAGTCAGTAGCTTCAAACATTTCTGGACGTTTTTCAATGGCAAAAATCAATGAATATTGTAAATGCACAAACAGTAATATCTCCACATTGCAAGGTGCAATTCTGAAATTTTTTGCTTTTTCCTGTTAATCCTAGCATGATAAAGAAGATTCAAAGAGAGTGAGATGCCAGCTCCTTTCATTCAGTCAGTAGCTTCAAACATTTCTGGTATATGAAAAACATGTTTTTCAATGGCAAAAATCAATGAATATTGTAAATGCACAAACAGTAATATCTCCACATTGCAAGGTGCAATTCTGAAATTTTTTGCTTTTTCCTGTTAATCCTAGCATGATAAAGAAGATTCAAAGAGAGTGAGATGCCAGCTCCTTTCATTCAGTCAGTAGCTTCAAACATTTCTGGTATATGAAAAACATGTTTTTCAATGGCAAAAATCAATGAATATTGTAAATGCACAAACAGTAATATCTCCACATTGCAAGGTGCAATTCTGAAATTTTTTGCTTTTTCCTGCTAATCCTAGCATGATAAAGAAGATTCAAAGAGAGTGAGATGCCAGCTCCTTTCATTCAGTCAGTAGCTTCAAACATTTCTGGTATATGAAAAACATGTTTTTCAATGGCAAAAATCAATGAATATTGTAAATGCACAAACAGTAATATCTCCACATTGCAAGGTGCAATTCTGAAATTTTTTGCTTTTTCCTGCTAATCCTAGCATGATAAAGATTCAAAGAGAGTGAGATGCCAGCTCCTTTCATTCAGTCAGTAGCTTCAAACATTTCTGGTATATGAAAAACATGTTTTTCAATGGCAAAAATCAATGAATATTGTAAATGCACAAACAGTAATATCTCCACATTGCAAGGTGCAATTCTGAAATTTTTTGCTTTTTCCTGCTAATCCTAGAATGATAAAGAAGATTCAAAGAGAGTGAGATGCCAGCTCCTTTCATTCAGTCAGTAGCTTCAAACATTTCTGGTATATGAAAAACATGTTTTTCAATGGCAAAAATCAATGAATATTGTAAATGCACAAACAGTAATATCTCCACATTGCAAGGTGCAATTCTGAAATTTTTTGCTTTTTCCTGCTAATCCTAGAATGATAAAGAAGATTCAAAGAGAGTGAGATGCCAGCTCCTTTCATTCAGTCAGTAGCTTCAAACATTTCTGGTATATGAAAAACATGTTTTTCAATGGCAAAAATCAATGAATATTGTAAATGCACAAACAGTAATATCTCCACATTGCACGGTGCAATTCTGAAATTTTTAGCTTTTTCCTGTTAATCCTAGCATGATAAAGAAGATTCAAAGAGAGTGAGATGCCAGCTCCTTTCATTCAGTCAGTAGCTTCAAACATTTCTGGTATATGAAAAACATGTTTTTCAATGGCAAAAATCAATGAATATTGTAAATGCACAAACAGTAATATCTCCACATTGCAAGGTGCAATTCTGAAATTTTTTGCTTTTTCCTGTTAATCCTAGCATGATAAAGAAGATTCAAAGAGAGTGAGATGCCAGCTCCTTTCATTCAGTCAGTAGCTTCAAACATTTCTGGTATATGAAAAACATGTTTTTCAATGGCAAAAATCATTGAATATTGTAAATGCACAAACAGTAATATCTCCACATTGCAAGGTGCAATTCTGAAATTTTTTGCTTTTTCCTGCTAATCCTAGCATGATAAAGAAGATTCAAAGAGAGTGAGATGCCAGCTCCTTTCATTCAGTCAGTAGCTTCAAACATTTCTGGTATATGAAAAACATGTTTTTCAATGGCAAAAATCAATGAATATTGTAAATGCACAAACAGTAATATCTCCACATTGCACGGTGCAATTCTGAAATTTTTAGCTTTTTCCTGTTAATCCTAGCATGATAAAGAAGATTCAAAGAGAGTGAGATGCCAGCTCCTTTCATTCAGTCAGTAGCTTCAAACATTTCTGGACGTTTTTCAATGGCAAAAATCAATGAATATTGTAAATGCACAAACAGTAATATCTCCACATTGCAAGGTGCAATTCTGAAATTTTTTGCTTTTTCCTGTTAATCCTAGCATGATAAAGAAGATTCAAAGAGAGTGAGATGCCAGCTCCTTTCATTCAGTCAGTAGCTTCAAACATTTCTGGTATATGAAAAACATGTTTTTCAATGGCAAAAATCAATGAATATTGTAAATGCACAAACAGTAATATCTCCACATTGCAAGGTGCAATTCTGAAATTTTTTGCTTTTTCCTGTTAATCCTAGCATGATAAAGAAGATTCAAAGAGAGTGAGATGCCAGCTCCTTTCATTCAGTCAGTAGCTTCAAACATTTCTGGTATATGAAAAACATGTTTTTCAATGGCAAAAATCAATGAATATTGTAAATGCACAAACAGTAATATCTCCACATTGCAAGGTGCAATTCTGAAATTTTTTGCTTTTTCCTGCTAATCCTAGCATGATAAAGAAGATTCAAAGAGAGTGAGATGCCAGCTCCTTTCATTCAGTCAGTAGCTTCAAACATTTCTGGTATATGAAAAACATGTTTTTCAATGGCAAAAATCAATGAATATTGTAAATGCACAAACAGTAATATCTCCACATTGCAAGGTGCAATTCTGAAATTTTTTGCTTTTTCCTGCTAATCCTAGCATGATAAAGATTCAAAGAGAGTGAGATGCCAGCTCCTTTCATTCAGTCAGTAGCTTCAAACATTTCTGGTATATGAAAAACATGTTTTTCAATGGCAAAAATCAATGAATATTGTAAATGCACAAACAGTAATATCTCCACATTGCAAGGTGCAATTCTGAAATTTTTTGCTTTTTCCTGCTAATCCTAGAATGATAAAGAAGATTCAAAGAGAGTGAGATGCCAGCTCCTTTCATTCAGTCAGTAGCTTCAAACATTTCTGGTATATGAAAAACATGTTTTTCAATGGCAAAAATCAATGAATATTGTAAATGCACAAACAGTAATATCTCCACATTGCACGGTGCAATTCTGAAATTTTTAGCTTTTTCCTGTTAATCCTAGCATGATAAAGAAGATTCAAAGAGAGTGAGATGCCAGCTCCTTTCATTCAGTCAGTAGCTTCAAACATTTCTGGTATATGAAAAACATGTTTTTCAATGGCAAAAATCAATGAATATTGTAAATGCACAAACAGTAATATCTCCACATTGCAAGGTGCAATTCTGAAATTTTTTGCTTTTTCCTGTTAATCCTAGCATGATAAAGAAGATTCAAAGAGAGTGAGATGCCAGCTCCTTTCATTCAGTCAGTAGCTTCAAACATTTCTGGTATATGAAAAACATGTTTTTCAATGGCAAAAATCAATGAATATTGTAAATGCACAAACAGTAATATCTCCACATTGCAAGGTGCAATTCTGAAATTTTTTGCTTTTTCCTGCTAATCCTAGCATGATAAAGAAGATTCAAAGAGAGTGAGATGCCAGCTCCTTTCATTCAGTCAGTAGCTTCAAACATTTCTGGTATATGAAAAACATGTTTTTCAATGGCAAAAATCAATGAATATTGTAAATGCACAAACAGTAATATCTCCACATTGCACGGTGCAATTCTGAAATTTTTAGCTTTTTCCTGTTAATCCTAGCATGATAAAGAAGATTCAAAGAGAGTGAGATGCCAGCTCCTTTCATTCAGTCAGTAGCTTCAAACATTTCTGGACGTTTTTCAATGGCAAAAATCAATGAATATTGTAAATGCACAAACAGTAATATCTCCACATTGCAAGGTGCAATTCTGAAATTTTTTGCTTTTTCCTGTTAATCCTAGCATGATAAAGAAGATTCAAAGAGAGTGAGATGCCAGCTCCTTTCATTCAGTCAGTAGCTTCAAACATTTCTGGTATATGAAAAACATGTTTTTCAATGGCAAAAATCAATGAATATTGTAAATGCACAAACAGTAATATCTCCACATTGCAAGGTGCAATTCTGAAATTTTTTGCTTTTTCCTGTTAATCCTAGCATGATAAAGAAGATTCAAAGAGAGTGAGATGCCAGCTCCTTTCATTCAGTCAGTAGCTTCAAACATTTCTGGTATATGAAAAACATGTTTTTCAATGGCAAAAATCAATGAATATTGTAAATGCACAAACAGTAATATCTCCACATTGCACGGTGCAATTCTGAAATTTTTAGCTTTTTCCTGTTAATCCTAGCATGATAAAGAAGATTCAAAGAGAGTGAGATGCCAGCTCCTTTCATTCAGTCAGTAGCTTCAAACATTTCTGGACGTTTTTCAATGGCAAAAATCAATGAATATTGTAAATGCACAAACAGTAATATCTCCACATTGCAAGGTGCAATTCTGAAATTTTTTGCTTTTTCCTGTTAATCCTAGCATGATAAAGAAGATTCAAAGAGAGTGAGATGCCAGCTCCTTTCATTCAGTCAGTAGCTTCAAACATTTCTGGTATATGAAAAACATGTTTTTCAATGGCAAAAATCAATGAATATTGTAAATGCACAAACAGTAATATCTCCACATTGCAAGGTGCAATTCTGAAATTTTTTGCTTTTTCCTGTTAATCCTAGCATGATAAAGAAGATTCAAAGAGAGTGAGATGCCAGCTCCTTTCATTCAGTCAGTAGCTTCAAACATTTCTGGTATATGAAAAACATGTTTTTCAATGGCAAAAATCAATGAATATTGTAAATGCACAAACAGTAATATCTCCACATTGCACGGTGCAATTCTGAAATTTTTAGCTTTTTCCTGTTAATCCTAGCATGATAAAGAAGATTCAAAGAGAGTGAGATGCCAGCTCATTTCATTCAGTCAGTAGCTTCAAACATTTCTGGACGTTTTTCAATGGCAAAAATCAATGAATATTGTAAATGCACAAACAGTAATATCTCCACATTGCAAGGTGCAATTCTGAAATTTTTTGCTTTTTCCTGTTAATCCTAGCATGATAAAGAAGATTCAAAGAGAGTGAGATGCCAGCTCCTTTCATTCAGTCAGTAGCTTCAAACATTTCTGGTATATGAAAAACATGTTTTTCAATGGCAAAAATCAATGAATATTGTAAATGCACAAACAGTAATATCTCCACATTGCAATGTGCAATTCTGAAATTTTTTGCTTTTTCCTGTTAATCCTAGCATGATAAAGAAGATTCAAAGAGAGTGAGATGCCAGCTCCTTTCATTCAGTCAGTAGCTTCAAACATTTCTGGTATATGAAAAACATGTTTTTCAATGGCAAAAATCAATGAATATTGTAAATGCACAAACAGTAATATCTCCACATTGCAAGGTGCAATTCTGAAATTTTTTGCTTTTTCCTGCTAATCCTAGCATGATAAAGAAGATTCAAAGAGAGTGAGATGCCAGCTCCTTTCATTCAGTCAGTAGCTTCAAACATTTCTGGACGTTTTTCAATGGCAAAAATCAATGAATATTGTAAATGCACAAACAGTAATAACTCCACATTGCAAGGTGCAATTCTGAAATTTTTTGCTTTTTCCTGCTAATCCTAGCATGATAAAGAAGATTCAAAAAGAGTGAGATGCCAGCTCCTTTCATTCAGTCAGTAGCTTCAAACATTTCTGGTATATGAAAAACATGTTTTTCAATGGCAAAAATCAATGAATATTGTAAATGCACAAACAGTAATATCTCCACATTGCACGGTGCAATTCTGAAATTTTTAGCTTTTTCCTGTTAATCCTAGCATGATAAAGAAGATTCAAAGAGAGTGAGATGCCAGCTCCTTTCATTCAGTCAGTAGCTTCAAACATTTCTGGTATATGAAAAACATGTTTTTCAATGGCAAAAATCAATGAATATTGTAAATGCACAAACAGTAATATCTCCACATTGCAAGGTGCAATTCTGAAATTTTTTGCTTTTTCCTGCTAATCCTAGAATGATAAAGAAGATTCAAAGAGAGTGAGATGCCAGCTCCTTTCATTCAGTCAGTAGCTTCAAACATTTCTGGTATATGAAAAACATGTTTTTCAATGGCAAAAATCAATGAATATTGTAAATGCACAAACAGTAATATCTCCACATTGCACGGTGCAATTCTGAAATTTTTAGCTTTTTCCTGTTAATCCTAGCATGATAAAGAAGATTCAAAGAGAGTGAGATGCCAGCTCCTTTCATTCAGTCAGTAGCTTCAAACATTTCTGGTATATGAAAAACATGTTTTTCAATGGCAAAAATCAATGAATATTGTAAATGCACAAACAGTAATATCTCCACATTGCAAGGTGCAATTCTGAAATTTTTTGCTTTTTCCTGTTAATCCTAGCATGATAAAGAAGATTCAAAGAGAGTGAGATGCCAGCTCCTTTCATTCAGTCAGTAGCTTCAAACATTTCTGGTATATGAAAAACATGTTTTTCAATGGCAAAAATCAATGAATATTGTAAATGCACAAACAGTAATATCTCCACATTGCAAGGTGCAATTCTGAAATTTTTTGCTTTTTCCTGCTAATCCTAGCATGATAAAGAAGATTCAAAGAGAGTGAGATGCCAGCTCCTTTCATTCAGTCAGTAGCTTCAAACATTTCTGGTATATGAAAAACATGTTTTTCAATGGCAAAAATCAATGAATATTGTAAATGCACAAACAGTAATATCTCCACATTGCATGGTGCAATTCTGAAATTTTTAGCTTTTTCCTGTTAATCCTAGCATGATAAAGAAGATTCAAAGAGAGTGAGATGCCAGCTCCTTTCATTCAGTCAGTAGCTTCAAACATTTCTGGACGTTTTTCAATGGCAAAAATCAATGAATATTGTAAATGCACAAACAGTAATATCTCCACATTGCAAGGTGCAATTCTGAAATTTTTTGCTTTTTCCTGTTAATCCTAGCATGATAAAGAAGATTCAAAGAGAGTGAGATGCCAGCTCCTTTCATTCAGTCAGTAGCTTCAAACATTTCTGGTATATGAAAAACATGTTTTTCAATGGCAAAAATCAATGAATATTGTAAATGCACAAACAGTAATATCTCCACATTGCAAGGTGCAATTCTGAAATTTTTTGCTTTTTCCTGTTAATCCTAGCATGATAAAGAAGATTCAAAGAGAGTGAGATGCCAGCTCCTTTCATTCAGTCAGTAGCTTCAAACATTTCTGGTATATGAAAAACATGTTTTTCAATGGCAAAAATCAATGAATATTGTAAATGCACAAACAGTAATATCTCCACATTGCACGGTGCAATTCTGAAATTTTTAGCTTTTTCCTGTTAATCCTAGCATGATAAAGAAGATTCAAAGAGAGTGAGATGCCAGCTCCTTTCATTCAGTCAGTAGCTTCAAACATTTCTGGACGTTTTTCAATGGCAAAAATCAATGAATATTGTAAATGCACAAACAGTAATATCTCCACATTGCAAGGTGCAATTCTGAAATTTTTTGCTTTTTCCTGTTAATCCTAGCATGATAAAGAAGATTCAAAGAGAGTGAGATGCCAGCTCCTTTCATTCAGTCAGTAGCTTCAAACATTTCTGGTATATGAAAAACATGTTTTTCAATGGCAAAAATCAATGAATATTGTAAATGCACAAACAGTAATATCTCCACATTGCAAGGTGCAATTCTGAAATTTTTTGCTTTTTCCTGTTAATCCTAGCATGATAAAGAAGATTCAAAGAGAGTGAGATGCCAGCTCCTTTCATTCAGTCAGTAGCTTCAAACATTTCTGGTATATGAAAAACATGTTATTCAATGGCAAAAATCAATGAATATTGTAAATGCACAAACAGTAATATCTCCACATTGCAAGGTGCAATTCTGAAATTTTTTGCTTTTTCCTGCTAATCCTAGCATGATAAAGAAGATTCAAAGAGAGTGAGATGCCAGCTCCTTTCATTCAGTCAGTAGCTTCAAACATTTCTGGACGTTTCTCAATGGCAAAAATCAATGAATATTGTAAATGCACAAACAGTAATAACTCCACATTGCAAGGTGCAATTCTGAAATTTTTTGCTTTTTCCTGCTAATCCTAGCATGATAAAGAAGATTCAAAAAGAGTGAGATGCCAGCTCCTTTCATTCAGTCAGTAGCTTCAAACATTTCTGGTATATGAAAAACATGTTTTTCAATGGCAAAAATCAATGAATATTGTAAATGCACAAACAGTAATATCTCCACATTGCACGGTGCAATTCTGAAATTTTTAGCTTTTTCCTGTTAATCCTAGCATGATAAAGAAGATTCAAAGAGAGTGAGATGCCAGCTCCTTTCATTCAGTCAGTAGCTTCAAACATTTCTGGTATATGAAAAACATGTTTTTCAATGGCAAAAATCAATGAATATTGTAAATGCACAAACAGTAATATCTCCACATTGCAAGGTGCAATTCTGAAATTTTTTGCTTTTTCCTGCTAATCCTAGAATGATAAAGAAGATTCAAAGAGAGTGAGATGCCAGCTCCTTTCATTCAGTCAGTAGCTTCAAACATTTCTGGTATATGAAAAACATGTTTTTCAATGGCAAAAATCAATGAATATTGTAAATGCACAAACAGTAATATCTCCACATTGCAAGGTGCAATTCTGAAATTTTTTGCTTTTTCCTGCTAATCCTAGCATGATAAAGAAGATTCAAAGAGAGTGAGATGCCAGCTCCTTTCATTCAGTCAGTAGCTTCAAACATTTCTGGTATATGAAAAACATGTTTTTCAATGGCAAAAATCAATGAATATTGTAAATGCACAAACAGTAATATCTCCACATTGCAAGGTGCAATTCTGAAATTTTTTGCTTTTTCCTGCTAATCCTAGCATGATAAAGAAGATTCAAAGAGAGTGAGATGCCAGCTCCTTTCATTCAGTCAGTAGCTTCAAACATTTCTGGTATATGAAAAACATGTTTTTCAATGGCAAAAATCAATGAATATTGTAAATGCACAAACAGTAATATCTCCACATTGCACGCTGCAATTCTGAAATTTTTAGCTTTTTCCTGTTAATCCTAGCATGATAAAGAAGATTCAAAGAGAGTGAGATGCCAGCTCCTTTCATTCAGTCAGTAGCTTCAAACATTTCTGGACGTTTTTCAATGGCAAAAATCAATGAATATTGTAAATGCACAAACAGTAATATCTCCACATTGCAAGGTGCAATTCTGAAATTTTTTGCTTTTTCCTGTTAATCCTAGCATGATAAAGAAGATTCAAAGAGAGTGAGATGCCAGCTCCTTTCATTCAGTCAGTAGCTTCAAACATTTCTGGTATATGAAAAACATGTTTTTCAATGGCAAAAATCAATGAATATTGTAAATGCACAAACAGTAATATCTCCACATTGCAAGGTGCAATTCTGAAATTTTTTGCTTTTTCCTGTTAATCCTAGCATGATAAAGAAGATTCAAAGAGAGTGAGATGCCAGCTCCTTTCATTCAGTCAGTAGCTTCAAACATTTCTGGTATATGAAAAACATGTTTTTCAATGGCAAAAATCAATGAATATTGTAAATGCACAAACAGTAATATCTCCACATTGCAAGGTGCAATTCTGAAATTTTTTGCTTTTTCCTGCTAATCCTAGCATGATAAAGAAGATTCAAAGAGAGTGAGATGCCAGCTCCTTTCATTCAGTCAGTAGCTTCAAACATTTCTGGTATATGAAAAACATGTTTTTCAATGGCAAAAATCAATGAATATTGTAAATGCACAAACAGTAATATCTCCACATTGCAAGGTGCAATTCTGAAATTTTTTGCTTTTTCCTGCTAATCCTAGCATGATAAAGAAGATTCAAAGAGAGTGAGATGCCAGCTCCTTTCATTCAGTCAGTAGCTTCAAACATTTCTGGTATATGAAAAACATGTTTTTCAATGGCAAAAATCAATGAATATTGTAAATGCACAAACAGTAATATCTCCACATTGCAAGGTGCAATTCTGAAATTTTTTGCTTTTTCCTGCTAATCCTAGAATGATAAAGAAGATTCAAAGAGAGTGAGATGCCAGCTCCTTTCATTCAGTCAGTAGCTTCAAACATTTCTGGTATATGAAAAACATGTTTTTCAATGGCAAAAATCAATGAATATTGTAAATGCACAAACAGTAATATCTCCACATTGCACGGTGCAATTCTGAAATTTTTAGCTTTTTCCTGTTAATCCTAGCATGATAAAGAAGATTCAAAGAGAGTGAGATGCCAGCTCCTTTCATTCAGTCAGTAGCTTCAAACATTTCTGGTATATGAAAAACATGTTTTTCAATGGCAAAAATCAATGAATATTGTAAATGCACAAACAGTAATATCTCCACATTGCAAGGTGCAATTCTGAAATTTTTTGCTTTTTCCTGTTAATCCTAGCATGATAAAGAAGATTCAAAGAGAGTGAGATGCCAGCTCCTTTCATTCAGTCAGTAGCTTCAAACATTTCTGGTATATGAAAAACATGTTTTTCAATGGCAAAAATCAATGAATATTGTAAATGCACAAACAGTAATATCTCCACATTGCAAGGTGCAATTCTGAAATTTTTTGCTTTTTCCTGCTAATCCTAGCATGATAAAGAAGATTCAAAGAGAGTGAGATGCCAGCTCCTTTCATTCAGTCAGTAGCTTCAAACATTTCTGGTATATGAAAAACATGTTTTTCAATGGCAAAAATCAATGAATATTGTAAATGCACAAACAGTAATATCTCCACATTGCACGGTGCAATTCTGAAATTTTTAGCTTTTTCCTGTTAATCCTAGCATGATAAAGAAGATTCAAAGAGAGTGAGATGCCAGCTCCTTTCATTCAGTCAGTAGCTTCAAACATTTCTGGACGTTTTTCAATGGCAAAAATCAATGAATATTGTAAATGCACAAACAGTAATATCTCCACATTGCAAGGTGCAATTCTGAAATTTTTTGCTTTTTCCTGTTAATCCTAGCATGATAAAGAAGATTCAAAGAGAGTGAGATGCCAGCTCCTTTCATTCAGTCAGTAGCTTCAAACATTTCTGGTATATGAAAAACATGTTTTTCAATGGCAAAAATCAATGAATATTGTAAATGCACAAACAGTAATATCTCCACATTGCAAGGTGCAATTCTGAAATTTTTTGCTTTTTCCTGCTAATCCTAGCATGATAAAGAAGATTCAAAGAGAGTGAGATGCCAGCTCCTTTCATTCAGTCAGTAGCTTCAAACATTTCTGGTATATGAAAAACATGTTTTTCAATGGCAAAAATCAATGAATATTGTAAATGCACAAACAGTAATATCTCCACATTGCAAGGTGCAATTCTGAAATTTTTTGCTTTTTCCTGCTAATCCTAGAATGATAAAGAAGATTCAAAGAGAGTGAGATGCCAGCTCCTTTCATTCAGTCAGTAGCTTCAAACATTTCTGGTATATGAAAAACATGTTTTTCAATGGCAAAAATCAATGAATATTGTAAATGCACAAACAGTAATATCTCCACATTGCACGGTGCAATTCTGAAATTTTTAGCTTTTTCCTGTTAATCCTAGCATGATAAAGAAGATTCAAAGAGAGTGAGATGCCAGCTCCTTTCATTCAGTCAGTAGCTTCAAACATTTCTGGTATATGAAAAACATGTTTTTCAATGGCAAAAATCAATGAATATTGTAAATGCACAAACAGTAATATCTCCACATTGCAAGGTGCAATTCTGAAATTTTTTGCTTTTTCCTGTTAATCCTAGCATGATAAAGAAGATTCAAAGAGAGTGAGATGCCAGCTCCTTTCATTCAGTCAGTAGCTTCAAACATTTCTGGTATATGAAAAACATGTTTTTCAATGGCAAAAATCAATGAATATTGTAAATGCACAAACAGTAATATCTCCACATTGCAAGGTGCAATTCTGAAATTTTTTGCTTTTTCCTGTTAATCCTAGCATGATAAAGAAGATTCAAAGAGAGTGAGATGCCAGCTCCTTTCATTCAGTCAGTAGCTTCAAACATTTCTGGTATATGAAAAACATGTTTTTCAATGGCAAAAATCAATGAATATTGTAAATGCACAAACAGTAATATCTCCACATTGCAAGGTGCAATTCTGAAATTTTTTGCTTTTTCCTGCTAATCCTAGCATGATAAAGAAGATTCAAAGAGAGTGAGATGCCAGCTCCTTTCATTCAGTCAGTAGCTTCAAACATTTCTGGTATATGAAAAACATGTTTTTCAATGGCAAAAATCAATGAATATTGTAAATGCACAAACAGTAATATCTCCACATTGCACGGTGCAATTCTGAAATTTTTAGCTTTTTCCTGTTAATCCTAGCATGATAAAGAAGATTCAAAGAGAGTGAGATGCCAGCTCCTTTCATTCAGTCAGTAGCTTCAAACATTTCTGGTATATGAAAAACATGTTTTTCAATGGCAAAAATCAATGAATATTGTAAATGCACAAACAGTAATATCTCCACATTGCAAGGTGCAATTCTGAAATTGTTTGCTTTTTCCTGCTAATCCTAGCATGATAAAGAAGATTCAAAGAGAGTGAGATGCCAGCTCCTTTCATTCAGTCAGTAGCTTCAAACATTTCTGGTATATGAAAAACATGTTTTTCAATGGCAAAAATCAATGAATATTGTAAATGCACAAACAGTAATATCTCCACATTGCACGGTGCAATTCTGAAATTTTTAGCTTTTTCCTGTTAATCCTAGCATGATAAAGAAGATTCAAAGAGAGTGAGATGCCAGCTCCTTTCATTCAGTCAGTAGCTTCAAACATTTCTGGACGTTTTTCAATGGCAAAAATTAATGAATATTGTAAATGCACAAACAGTAATATCTCCACATTGCAAGGTGCAATTCTGAAATTTTTTGCTTTTTCCTGCTAATCCTAGCATGATAAAGAAGATTCAAAGAGAGTGAGATGCCAGCTCCTTTCATTCAGTCAGTAGCTTCAAACATTTCTGGTATATGAAAAACATGTTTTTCAATGGCAAAAATCAATGAATATTGTAAATGCACAAACAGTAATATCTCCACATTGCAAGGTGCAATTCTGAAATTTTTTGCTTTTTCCTGCTAATCCTAGCATGATAAAGAAGATTCAAAGAGAGTGAGATGCCAGCTCCTTTCATTCAGTCAGTAGCTTCAAACATTTCTGGTATATGAAAAACATGTTTTTCAATGGCAAAAATCAATGAATATTGTAAATGCACAAACAGTAATATCTCCACATTGCACGGTGCAATTCTGAAATTTTTAGCTTTTTCCTGTTAATCCTAGCATGATAAAGAAGATTCAAAGAGAGTGAGATGCCAGCTCCTTTCATTCAGTCAGTAGCTTCAAACATTTCTGGACGTTTTTCAATGGCAAAAATCAATGAATATTGTAAATGCACAAACAGTAATATCTCCACATTGCAAGGTGCAATTCTGAAATTTTTTGCTTTTTCCTGTTAATCCTAGCATGATAAAGAAGATTCAAAGAGAGTGAGATGCCAGCTCCTTTCATTCAGTCAGTAGCTTCAAACATTTCTGGTATATGAAAAACATGTTTTTCAATGGCAAAAATCAATGAATATTGTAAATGCACAAACAGTAATATCTCCACATTGCAAGGTGCAATTCTGAAATTTTTTGCTTTTTCCTGTTAATCCTAGCATGATAAAGAAGATTCAAAGAGAGTGAGATGCCAGCTCCTTTCATTCAGTCAGTAGCTTCAAACATTTCTGGTATATGAAAAACATGTTTTTCAATGGCAAAAATCAATGAATATTGTAAATGCACAAACAGTAATATCTCCACATTGCAAGGTGCAATTCTGAAATTTTTTGCTTTTTCCTGCTAATCCTAGCATGATAAAGAAGATTCAAAGAGAGTGAGATGCCAGCTCCTTTCATTCAGTCAGTAGCTTCAAACATTTCTGGTATATGAAAAACATGTTTTTCAATGGCAAAAATCAATGAATATTGTAAATGCACAAACAGTAATATCTCCACATTGCAAGGTGCAATTCTGAAATTGTTTGCTTTTTCCTGCTAATCCTAGCATGATAAAGAAGATTCAAAGAGAGTGAGATGCCAGCTCCTTTCATTCAGTCAGTAGCTTCAAACATTTCTGGTATATGAAAAACATGTTTTTCAATGGCAAAAATCAATGAATATTGTAAATGCACAAACAGTAATATCTCCACATTGCACGGTGCAATTCTGAAATTTTTAGCTTTTTCCTGTTAATCCTAGCATGATAAAGAAGATTCAAAGAGAGTGAGATGCCAGCTCCTTTCATTCAGTCAGTAGCTTCAAACATTTCTGGACGTTTTTCAATGGCAAAAATTAATGAATATTGTAAATGCACAAACAGTAATATCTCCACATTGCAAGGTGCAATTCTGAAATTTTTTGCTTTTTCCTGCTAATCCTAGCATGATAAAGAAGATTCAAAGAGAGTGAGATGCCAGCTCCTTTCATTCAGTCAGTAGCTTCAAACATTTCTGGTATATGAAAAACATGTTTTTCAATGGCAAAAATCAATGAATATTGTAAATGCACAAACAGTAATATCTCCACATTGCAAGGTGCAATTCTGAAATTTTTTGCTTTTTCCTGCTAATCCTAGCATGATAAAGAAGATTCAAAGAGAGTGAGATGCCAGCTCCTTTCATTCAGTCAGTAGCTTCAAACATTTCTGGTATATGAAAAACATGTTTTTCAATGGCAAAAATCAATGAATATTGTAAATGCACAAACAGTAATATCTCCACATTGCACGGTGCAATTCTGAAATTTTTAGCTTTTTCCTGTTAATCCTAGCATGATAAAGAAGATTCAAAGAGAGTGAGATGCCAGCTCCTTTCATTCAGTCAGTAGCTTCAAACATTTCTGGACGTTTTTCAATGGCAAAAATCAATGAATATTGTAAATGCACAAACAGTAATATCTCCACATTGCAAGGTGCAATTCTGAAATTTTTTGCTTTTTCCTGTTAATCCTAGCATGATAAAGAAGATTCAAAGAGAGTGAGATGCCAGCTCCTTTCATTCAGTCAGTAGCTTCAAACATTTCTGGTATATGAAAAACATGTTTTTCAATGGCAAAAATCAATGAATATTGTAAATGCACAAACAGTAATATCTCCACATTGCAAGGTGCAATTCTGAAATTTTTTGCTTTTTCCTGTTAATCCTAGCATGATAAAGAAGATTCAAAGAGAGTGAGATGCCAGCTCCTTTCATTCAGTCAGTAGCTTCAAACATTTCTGGTATATGAAAAACATGTTTTTCAATGGCAAAAATCAATGAATATTGTAAATGCACAAACAGTAATATCTCCACATTGCAAGGTGCAATTCTGAAATTTTTTGCTTTTTCCTGCTAATCCTAGCATGATAAAGAAGATTCAAAGAGAGTGAGATGCCAGCTCCTTTCATTCAGTCAGTAGCTTCAAACATTTCTGGTATATGAAAAACATGTTTTTCAATGGCAAAAATCAATGAATATTGTAAATGCACAAACAGTAATATCTCCACATTGCACGGTGCAATTCTGAAATTTTTAGCTTTTTCCTGTTAATCCTAGCATGATAAAGAAGATTCAAAGAGAGTGAGATGCCAGCTCCTTTCATTCAGTCAGTAGCTTCAAACATTTCTGGACGTTTTTCAATGGCAAAAATCAATGAATATTGTAAATGCACAAACAGTAATATCTCCACATTGCAAGGTGCAATTCTGAAATTTTTTGCTTTTTCCTGTTAATCCTAGCATGATAAAGAAGATTCAAAGAGAGTGAGATGCCAGCTCCTTTCATTCAGTCAGTAGCTTCAAACATTTCTGGTATATGAAAAACATGTTTTTCAATGGCAAAAATCAATGAATATTGTAAATGCACAAACAGTAATATCTCCACATTGCAAGGTGCAATTCTGAAATTTTTTGCTTTTTCCTGCTAATCCTAGCATGATAAAGAAGATTCAAAGAGAGTGAGATGCCAGCTCCTTTCATTCAGTCAGTAGCTTCAAACATTTCTGGTATATGAAAAACATGTTTTTCAATGGCAAAAATCAATGAATATTGTAAATGCACAAACAGTAATATCTCCACATTGCAAGGTGCAATTCTGAAATTTTTTGCTTTTTCCTGCTAATCCTAGCATGATAAAGAAGATTCAAAGAGAGTGAGATGCCAGCTCCTTTCATTCAGTCAGTAGCTTCAAACATTTCTGGTATATGAAAAACATGTTTTTCAATGGCAAAAATCAATGAATATTGTAAATGCACAAACAGTAATATCTCCACATTGCAAGGTGCAATTCTGAAATTTTTTGCTTTTTCCTGCTAATCCTAGAATGATAAAGAAGATTCAAAGAGAGTGAGATGCCAGCTCCTTTCATTCAGTCAGTAGCTTCAAACATTTCTGGTATATGAAAAACATGTTTTTCAATGGCAAAAATCAATGAATATTGTAAATGCACAAACAGTAATATCTCCACATTGCACGGTGCAATTCTGAAATTTTTAGCTTTTTCCTGTTAATCCTAGCATGATAAAGAAGATTCAAAGAGAGTGAGATGCCAGCTCCTTTCATTCAGTCAGTAGCTTCAAACATTTCTGGTATATGAAAAACATGTTTTTCAATGGCAAAAATCAATGAATATTGTAAATGCACAAACAGTAATATCTCCACATTGCAAGGTGCAATTCTGAAATTTTTTGCTTTTTCCTGTTAATCCTAGCATGATAAAGAAGATTCAAAGAGAGTGAGATGCCAGCTCCTTTCATTCAGTCAGTAGCTTCAAACATTTCTGGTATATGAAAAACATGTTTTTCAATGGCAAAAATCAATGAATATTGTAAATGCACAAACAGTAATATCTCCACATTGCAAGGTGCAATTCTGAAATTTTTTGCTTTTTCCTGCTAATCCTAGCATGATAAAGAAGATTCAAAGAGAGTGAGATGCCAGCTCCTTTCATTCAGTCAGTAGCTTCAAACATTTCTGGTATATGAAAAACATGTTTTTCAATGGCAAAAATCAATGAATATTGTAAATGCACAAACAGTAATATCTCCACATTGCACGGTGCAATTCTGAAATTTTTAGCTTTTTCCTGTTAATCCTAGCATGATAAAGAAGATTCAAAGAGAGTGAGATGCCAGCTCCTTTCATTCAGTCAGTAGCTTCAAACATTTCTGGACGTTTTTCAATGGCAAAAATCAATGAATATTGTAAATGCACAAACAGTAATATCTCCACATTGCAAGGTGCAATTCTGAAATTTTTTGCTTTTTCCTGTTAATCCTAGCATGATAAAGAAGATTCAAAGAGAGTGAGATGCCAGCTCCTTTCATTCAGTCAGTAGCTTCAAACATTTCTGGTATATGAAAAACATGTTTTTCAATGGCAAAAATCAATGAATATTGTAAATGCACAAACAGTAATATCTCCACATTGCAAGGTGCAATTCTGAAATTTTTTGCTTTTTCCTGCTAATCCTAGCATGATAAAGAAGATTCAAAGAGAGTGAGATGCCAGCTCCTTTCATTCAGTCAGTAGCTTCAAACATTTCTGGTATATGAAAAACATGTTTTTCAATGGCAAAAATCAATGAATATTGTAAATGCACAAACAGTAATATCTCCACATTGCAAGGTGCAATTCTGAAATTTTTTGCTTTTTCCTGCTAATCCTAGAATGATAAAGAAGATTCAAAGAGAGTGAGATGCCAGCTCCTTTCATTCAGTCAGTAGCTTCAAACATTTCTGGTATATGAAAAACATGTTTTTCAATGGCAAAAATCAATGAATATTGTAAATGCACAAACAGTAATATCTCCACATTGCACGGTGCAATTCTGAAATTTTTAGCTTTTTCCTGTTAATCCTAGCATGATAAAGAAGATTCAAAGAGAGTGAGATGCCAGCTCCTTTCATTCAGTCAGTAGCTTCAAACATTTCTGGTATATGAAAACATGTTTTTCAATGGCAAAAATCAATGAATATTGTAAATGCACAAACAGTAATATCTCCACATTGCAAGGTGCAATTCTGAAATTTTTTGCTTTTTCCTGTTAATCCTAGCATGATAAAGAAGATTCAAAGAGAGTGAGATGCCAGCTCCTTTCATTCAGTCAGTAGCTTCAAACATTCTGGTATATGAAAAACATGTTTTTCAATGGCAAAAATCAATGAATATTGTAAATGCACAAACAGTAATATCTCCACATTGCAGGTGCAATTCTGAAATTTTTGCTTTTTCCTGCTAATCCTAGCATGATAAAGAAGATTCAAAGAGAGTGAGATGCCAGCTCCTTTCATTCAGTCAGTAGCTTCAAACATTTGGTATATGAAAAACATGTTTTTCAATGGCAAAAATCAATGATATTGTAAATGCACAACAGTAATATCTCCACATTGCACGGTGCAATTCTGAAATTTTTAGCTTTTCCTGTTAATCCTAGCATGATAAAGAAGATTCAAGAGAGTGAGATGCCAGCTCCTTTCATTCAGTCAGTAGCTTCAAACATTTCTGGACGTTTTTCAATGGCAAAAATCAATGAATATTGTAAATGCACAAACAGTAAATATCTCCACATTGCAAGGGCACATTCTGAAATTTTTTGACTGTTCTTCTGTTAATATCCGAGCACGTGAATAA
>NW_027370618.1:0-34660 GCF_046119375.1 Phyllobates terribilis
CTTTGAATCTTCTTTATCATGCTAGGATTAACAGGAAAAAGCTAAAAATTTCAGAATTGCACCGTGCAATGTGGAGATATTACTGTTTGTGCATTTACAATATTCATTGATTTTTGCCATTGAAAAACATGTTTTTCATATACCAGAAATGTTTGAAGCTACTGACTGAATGAAAGGAGCTGGCATCTCACTCTCTTTGAATCTTCTTTATCATGCTAGGATTAGCAGGAAAAAGCAAAAAATTTCAGAATTGCACCTTGCAATGTGGAGATATTACTGTTTGTGCATTTACAATATTCATTGATTTTTGCCATTGAAAAACGTTTTTCATATACCAGAAATGTTTGAAGCTACTGACTGAATGAAAGGAGCTGGCATCTCACTCTCTTTGAATCTTCTTTATCATGCTAGGATTAACAGGAAAAAGCAAAAAATTTCAGAATTGCACCTTGCAATGTGGAGATATTACTGTTTGTGCATTTACAATATTCATTGATTTTTGCCATTGAAAAACATGTTTTTCATATACCAGAAATGTTTGAAGCTACTGACTGAATGAAAGGAGCTGGCATCTCACTCTCTTTGAATCTTCTTTATCATGCTAGGATTAACAGGAAAAAGCTAAAAATTTCAGAATTGCACCGTGCAATGTGGAGATATTACTGTTTGTGCATTTACAATATTCATTGATTTTTGCCATTGAAAAACATGTTTTTCATATACCAGAAATGTTTGAAGCTACTGACTGAATGAAAGGAGCTGGCATCTCACTCTCTTTGAATCTTCTTTATCATGCTAGGATTAGCAGGAAAAAGCAAAAAATTTCAGAATTGCACCTTGCAATGTGGAGATATTACTGTTTGTGCATTTACAATATTCATTGATTTTTGCCATTGAAAAACATGTTTTTCATATACCAGAAATGTTTGAAGCTACTGACTGAATGAAAGGAGCTGGCATCTCACTCTCTTTGAATCTTCTTTATCATGCTAGGATTAACAGGAAAAAGCAAAGAATTTCAGAATTGCACCTTGCAATGTGGAGATATTACTGTTTGTGCATTTACAATATTCATTGATTTTTGCCATTGAAAAACATGTTTTTCATATACCAGAAATGTTTGAAGCTACTGACTGAATGAAAGGAGCTGGCATCTCACTCTCTTTGAATCTTCTTTATCATGCTAGGATTAACAGGAAAAAGCTAAAAATTTCAGAATTGCACCGTGCAATGTGGAGATATTACTGTTTGTGCATTTACAATATTCATTGATTTTTGCCATTGAAAAACATGTTTTTCATATACCAGAAATGTTTGAAGCTACTGACTGAATGAAAGGAGCTGGCATCTCACTCTCTTTGTTTTACCATATTTTTTTATTTTTAATAAACAATTTAACAGGGGAATAACACACGTAGCATAAAAGTAGTGACAAAAGAATATTCATAATAAGGGAAAAATTCTGAGGGAAGGGAAAGGGAAAGGGAACAAACGGGAATGGATAATCAGGAAAGATGGGAGAAATTTGTTCGTCAAATAGTATATACGATAATACAGAAATTTGAACACTTTAAACACACATTACTATCATTAGCAAAAATTAAACATATTAATGAGCTAAACACGACACACATTAAGATGTTCCAGCGTTATGAGAGGGTTGAGGGAATTTAGTGAGCCAAATATCCCACTTCCTAGAAAATTTAAGTAAATTATTGTTGATAAGGGCAAATCTTAGTTCAAATATTCTATGGAGATTCATCTTATCAACTAAGTCCTCCAAAGTGGGGACATGTGACTTTCTCCAATAAAAAGCCAATGCGTTCTTACACACTGAAAATAAGTGAATCACCAAAGATCTTTCAAACGACTTATATGGTTCAAGATCTAAGGATAGTAAAGCCATTTGAGGGGTCAATACTACAGGTCTGCCTAAAAGGTCATCTACCAAAGAAGAGATCTGAGCCCATAGATTCCGGATTTTAGGGCAGCTCCAAAAGAGATGTAAAAGATCTCCCCTAAGGCCGCACTCCCTCCAACAAAGGGGAGAGTTGCTGGGCTTTATATGGTGAAGCCTGATTGGAGTGTAATACCATCTGGTTAGAATTTTGAAGTAAGCCTCTTGTAAGGGCATAGATATATTAGAGGCCTGAGAAAAAAGAACAGCACTCTCCCATTGATCGGATTGGAAATTGAGTTTTAGATCTTTTTCCCAGCGTATCATGTAGAGGTGTTTTTGGAAGGAAAGATCATTATTGAAACTGTTATATATGTGTCTCAGGCTCCAAAAAATTTTGTGGGATGGGTTGCTTAACAGGTTCACCGAGGTTTCAGAAACAATAAGTTTACCAGAAATAAATTCCAGAATAATGCTCTTTAAATGAGAGTATAAAAAGAAATCAGAGGAAGGTAAGTTGAATCTTTTTTTAAGAGTTTGGAAAGGAATAAAGGCAGAAGCTTCATAGAAGTCTCCAATTTTCCTTAACCCTTTATTGTCCCATTGATCTGGAATGGAAGAGTTATACAGATCAGCAACAAAACCAATTGGAAAATTTTTGACAAAAGAAAACTTATCCCTATCAGAATCTCTTAGGGGACTCTTTTTCTTTCTTTTGGCGATTTTTTTCCAGGCGTCAATAATCGCCTGGAAAATAGGATGGGAAGAATCATGAGTGCACTGTTTAAAGAGATGCCTAAGTAACAATTCACGGGGAGAAGAACCATTATTTAAGAAGGTCTCCAGAGTCATCCAAGCTGGGGGACTGTCAGAATTAAACCAATTACTGCTCTGTTTGATGAGGTTTGCCAAATAGTAAGCGGAAATATTAGGGTGGCTCAGACCTCCGTTGCACTTATTCTTGTACAATATATCTGCAGATATCCTCGCACGTTTATTATCCCAGACATAGGAATTAATCTGATTTTGAATTTTTTGAATAAAGATGTGAGAAATAGTTAAAGGTAAGTTGCGGAAAAAATACAAGATTTTGGGTAGAACAAACATCTTAATAGAGAGGACTCTACCCCACCATGACAAATCTCTTTTCAAAAATTCCATCAAATCTCCACGGACGATATCCTCAATCAGAACCAGGTTGTCAGAAATTGTTGAGTTAATAGTTTTACCAATACTGATCCCCAAATAAGTCAGATTGCGTTTAGCCAAACCGAAGGAAAATCTCGAGTGTAAAACCTCTCTCGTCTGACGGTCCAGATTAATGTTTAAAAGTTTAGACTTCTCATTATTGATCTTAAAATAAGAAATCTGAGAGAATAGTTCTAGAACCTTCGAAACTTCCGCAACCGAATTTACTGGGTCCAGCAAGGAAAGCATAACATCATCTGCAAAGAGGCCAATTTTAAATTCTCGAGATGGGGTAGAAATCCCCCTAATGTCAGTGTTTTCTCTAATCCTCTGTGCCAAAGGCTCCATAGCCAGGACAAAGAGAAGGGGGGAAAGTGGGCAACCCTGTCTAGTACCATTTGTGATAGGGATTGGATTTGAGAGATAATTGTTAACATAAATTTTTGCTTGGGGGTTAGAATAGAGGGCCATAATTGAAGAGAGAAATTTGTTATCAAAACCGAATTTAATAAGGGTGAGTTTAAGGTATAGCCAATTTAACCTGTCGAAAGCTTTTTCAGCGTCTAAAGCAAGCAATGAAGTTGGGAGTTTCGCCGTCTTTATCACCTTAATAATATTCAGAAGTCTTCTAGAGCCATCAGTTGCTTGCCTCCCACCAACGAAGCCAATCTGATCATCGTTGATGAGAGATGGGAGAATAGTCGATAAACGATTGGCCAGAATTTTCGAATATATCTTAATATCAGTGTTAATTAGCGAAATGGGCCTATAATTTTTAACATTATCTCTCTCATCCTTAGACTTGGGTATTAGGGTAATGGTGGCTTCCAGCATTTCTGAGGGGAAGGAGCTTATTGAGGAAGCATGATTGAAAATTTTCGTGAGAGGGGAAGAAAGTAGGTCACAAAAAGTTTTATAATACTCATTGATGAACCCATCTGGACCCGGAGCCTTGAAATCTTTAAGTTGCTTTATTGTGTTAATAATTTCAAGGTTAGAAAAAGGCTTATTCAATGACTCGTGATCCAGAGGGCTCAATTTCGGTAGGTTAATGGAGGATAAAAATTTGTTGATTGCATCTGGGTGAGGATGGGAAATTAGAGGATCAGTTTTGATGTTGTAGAGTTTTTTGTAAAAATTTGCAAACTGGTTCACTATATCTTTAGGGTGGCAAAACGTTATTCCACTATTGTTTTTTATTTTATCTATTCTATTAATTGCTCTTTTACATTTGACTAGGCGGGCCATAAAGCGGGTAGGTTTATTTAGAGCCGCATAGTAATTAAATTTTGATTTCCGAATAATTGCATCATAGGAGGAAGAAATTTCTGATTTTAGCTCTACCCTTAAATTTGAGAGTTCTTTTTGAATTATTGGGGAAGGGGAAGGAAGATTAATTTGCTCTAATTCTTTTTCCCTAATCAGTTTTTGAAGAGAATTAATTTTTGATCTTTTTTCTTTTTTTTCAGATGAGGATATCTGCATTAGTACACCACGAAGGACGGCCTTGTGAGCGCACCAGCTGGAGAAGGGATTAGATAAATCTGGGGTATCGTTCTCCCTAAAATAATCAGAAATAGCTTTTTCAATAATTTTTTTGTTTTTGGGGTTATGAATAAGTGAAGATCTACATTTCCAAAGAAATCCATTTTTAATAAGAGGACCAATATGAATTTCACATGACGTAGGGGCATGATCTGATAGAGACCTAAGGCCTATAGATACGTTAGAGAATTTGGGTAAAGAAAAAACGTCAGTTATTATTAAGTCAATTCTAGAGGCCGTTTGGTGCGCATCCGAGAAATGGGAGAATTCTTTGGAGGTAGTTTGCAGACATCTAAATGTATCAAATAGTTCATTTTTATAAAGCCAATTATTTAGCGTCGGGTATAAATGACGGCTGGGGGAGGAAGAGTCCATATGCCCGTCCGGGACCATGTTGAAGTCTCCCAAAAAAATCAATTCGCCTCTCCTAACCTCTTCAACCTTTCTAAAAACCTTATTCAAAAAGGGTATTTGCTTTTTATTTGGGGCGTATAGGTTAACAACAGTGCACTCATGATTATTCAGTTTACAGAGCAATATATGGAACCTTCCATTGACATCTCTATGCTGATCTAAAAACTCAAATGGGACAGAATCTCTGATCACTGTAGCTACACCGGCTTTTTTCCGGTCGCTAGTGGATTCAAATATATGAGGGTAGCGTTTGTGGGTGAAGGTAGGGTGTTTTCCCTCGGCAAACCTTGTCTCCTGAAGACACGCAACATCAGCACCAAGATGACCCAATTCCTTCCAAAGGGAGAATCTCTTATTGGGACTGTTTAGGCCTCTTACATTATAGGTGATGATCTTGATAGGCATAGGTAAATTAATAATTAAAGTAAGTCAAAAGGAGAGGGGTCAGTTGGTCCAACAAATTCCCAAAAAATAAAATCAACCGACAATCAAAGCTGGAATACAATATCTCTAATATTAATTCAAAGATAGTAATAACAATAACCAAATATTCAAAGAAAAAGAAAAAAAAACGAATCAAAAAATCTCCTGAGGGAACCTTCACCGAAAAGGTTCTCCCTCAGATTGGGGGGAAAAATAATGTGGACAAACCATGAAGGCTAAATATAAAGAAGAATGATAAATTTATTATAGCATGTTAGGTGAGGTGATAAAATGAGATTATTTTTAAAGAGGACTCCCGAGGGAGTAGTGTTTATCATTTCAGCGGTGGGGTGCCTTTGTAACTTTGTAGGGAATGTCTTTTATAAAATCAAGAAATTTAGGGCCTTCATCAGGATCTGTAAGAGTGAATGTTTTCCGGTTAAAGAAAATCAGCAACTTTACTGGAAAGCCCCACCTATATGGGATATTCATATCCCTCAGTCTATCTGTGGTCAATTTGTATGACCTTCTTGCATCCATAGTTTCTTTGGAAAAATCGGAGAAGATTTTTAGGTGCGAGAAAGGCTCTGGAAAAGTCCTATTTTCCCTGATATAATTCAAGATTCTCTCTTTGGTCGAGAAGAAATGTAACCTAGCTATTACATCCCTAGGAAGATCCGAGGAAATGGAGGTCGGACGAAATAAGCGATGGGCCCTATCAATGATAAGATCCTGCTCAGAAAGGGATGGGATTGTCTTGTGAAATAAGTCTTTGAGAAAAGCCGAGATATCTGAGGGAGAAACATCCTCAGATATGCCTCTAATTTTCAAATTATTTCTCCTACTCCTATCCTCCAAATCCGCAACTTTTAATCTGAGTCTTTTAAGCTCAGATTTAATTTCTAGATTATCAGAAGAGACAGACTCTACCCTTCCCTCCACCGTTTCAAGTCTTTTAGTGTTTTCCTCCAATTTAAGACCAAAAGCTTCCAAAGTAGATTTCATGGTGTCTACCTGTTTCTCGAAGCCCAGTTTCATATTTCTGTCAATTGTCTTTAAAAGATTGTCCAGATATGAACCAAGGTCGGTATTTCCCAACTCTTGTGAAATGGGCATTTTGACCGGGACACTAAGCGTAGGGTCTGGGGACGAAGGGGAAAAGTCCTTTTTAGCACGTCTCTTATCTGGACTAGGATTAGGAGACGTGTCCGAGGATTCCTCCTCCGAACTCGTAGCCAGTGAAGAATACTTGTTGCTCCAGGCTCCTGGGTCCCTTCTCTTTGATGAGATGGAAATATCCATCTCTTCCACTTTTTTTTCTTTAACTACGGTAGAAGGGGCAGGTTTAGCATCAGGAATTCTCTGTGGTTTTGGAGATAATAGACTTTTAGAAGATTCTTTGGTGGGAGAGCTTATTTTAGAACTCTGTCTGTCTTCCAGATTTCTATGAGGTGATCTGGACTTAAGTGGACTGACAGTATTGACAGCATCTTCTGATGGGTTTGAAAATGAAAAGCGTTGGGAGGACTTCGCTCTAACCGCACTAGTTTTAAGGGGAGCTTCCAAAGACTTTTGGGTATTTTTTTTATTAGCCGCCATTATAAAATATCAGACCTATGGGTATATATTTATAGAAAAAACACTAAAATGACACTAGAAATATTTAACCTAAAGGGTGGACAAAAGACTTTAAGGTTGCAAAATGACTGGGAACAATGGCTAGAAGAAATTTGCGTTAAACAAATATCAGTCCAACAAGAGACAATCAATACCCTTAAAAACTGCAAAATTATGTACCCCCTAAAATGCAATCCTTAAAATATGAATTACAATCAAAAGTAACAAAAAAAAATAAAATAATGAAATTGACCTGAGGGATAAAAATAAAAGGCACATATAGTTCTTAACATGAAACTAATTATTATGGAGGCTTGCAAATCTGTAGAGTTCCATGGGCACCAACTGTTATATATATATCAAGTAGCGTAGACACAGGGTATATATATGAGGGCAGAAACAGATCCTTCTATCCCCCCCTCCCCTCAGAGTCAAGTCTCGCAGTCAAAATGATATTACACCGTTTGGAGTTTAATAAACCTCTGTATCAGTATTAATATAGAATCAGCACCTTGGACAGCAGTTCAAAGCGACGCTGCAGCAGGAGGCAGGAGAAATTGACTGGTATAAGTTCAGCACCATGGACAGCAGTACAGACTAATATAAGATCAGCACCATGGACAGCAGTTCAGATCAGCACCATGGACAGCAGCACAGACTAATACAAGATCAGCACCATGGACAGCAGTACAGACCAATACAAGATCAGCACCATGGACAGCAGTTCAGATCAGCACCATGGACAGCAGTGCAGAGCGACGCTGCAGCAGAGGGCAGGAGAATTTGATCAGCACCATGGACAGCAGTGCTGAGCTACGCTGCAGCAGGAGGCAGGAGATTTAAAGAATATCAGCTGATTGGAAGTGTGTGACAGTGGAGGGCAGCGGGGCTGATGCAGCGGGGGACCAGAGGCAAAAATCAAAGCGCAGCGGCGCTGTCACAGGAGGGGGAGGCAGCCACAGGGGTCTGCAGGGTCCAGGCACCACAGAAACATACACAGCAGAGCGGCACAGCGGGGGTAGCTGGAACGGACCTCGGCACCGGCGGCACTCAACAGCTGGAAGCAGGGGGAACGGAGCGGCTCCTTGTCAGAGGAAGGAGAGGTACCGCCGCCACTATATAACGTGGAAACACCAGTCACATATACCGGCAGTGCCCGGCATCAGAGAAAACAGCTGATGCCGGCTCCGGAGCAGAGGAGGGGGAACCGCTACTATGGGAACAGCCTGAGGTGCAGGTAACAGCCGGAGAGGAGAGAGCCGGGCGCAGACAGCAGCGGTGGCAGTAAGCCGAGGGGGGAAAGGGTCGCAGCAGCTTCACAGGGACACAAGGGGACACCGCTACTACCGGAGCAGCCCCGGAACCCTGAGCAACGGACCCCAGAAATCCAATAAGAGCCCTGGCATCAGCCGGGGCTTATCTAACCTTAGCCTTAGATATGAAGTCCCGCTCCGTCCCAGTCTCCTGAGCTCCGCGTCGGACAAGCTAGATTCTCAGTCCCTCGCCGGCAGCAGGGGTCTCGTCCTCGGGGTCCAGTGGGGTTGATTGTATTTGGTCCGGGGGTGGTAGTGCCGCTTCTTTATGGGTTGGGGTCCTGCAGGTCCGGTCCGGTCCTCCGTGGGGCTGTGATAGCAGATTGCAGAGCTGGGATTTATTCAGGATATCGCCAGTAACTCGATCTCAGTCTCCTCTTCTCCTCTGTTCTTGGGTCCGGTGTCGGGACAGCTGATGCTGCTGTAAGGTCCTGCTCCCGGGGTCAGGAGCAGAGCAGAGCAGACCTGCGCTGCTATCACAGTCACTCCAGAGTCACGTTGCAGAGTGACTGGAAACAAGAAAAGGGCCGCAGAGTGACTGGAAACAAGAAAAGGGCCGCCAATAATCGCCTGGGTGTCAGAACCAGAACCAGAATGTGCCACCCCGTGGGTTAAATATAAGCTCTGACAACAGTCAGGGGGCCCAGTATATAATGTTCAGTTAAATGAAGTGAGAGAAATATGTGCCCCCACCGATCTGTGAGCTTAAAGGGGCACGTCACAGCCTCAAGGACTGGAATGCTCACCAGGACTTACCGCAGCTGCATATAAAGCCTGCTGGTAGTCCTTAAGTCCGGTATAAAACGATGTAATCCTGGGTCCGGAGGTAAAAGGGCATAAATGGGTCCACAATCCTGTAGGGCCACGTTACAGAGTCACTTCAATGGTGGATTCTGAGCCTCACCCAAATGTCTGAGCACAAAGCATCTCCAGGGTTGATGGGGTTAGCAGGGATTCCTTGGTGTCAAAATGATCCCTGAATGATAGGAAGTCAAATTATATAAGAATTTTGGAAAAAAATCTTCTTTTGTTGCTTAAAAAGTAGCTTTAAAGTGAAGCCCTCAGGGAGCTCAGGATCAAGCTGCCATCTCGTCCTGTGCTCAGGCCACTCCCCATCTCACTCTCTTTGAATCTTCTTTATCATGCTAGGATTAGCAGGAAAAAGCAAAAAATTTCAGAATTGCACCTTGCAATGTGGAGATATTACTGTTTGTGCATTTACAATATTCATTGATTTTTGCCATTGAAAAACATGTTTTTCATATACCAGAAATGTTTGAAGCTACTGACTGAATGAAAGGAGCTGGCATCTCACTCTCTTTGAATCTTCTTTATCATGCTAGGATTAACAGGAAAAAGCTAAAAATTTCAGAATTGCACCGTGCAATGTGGAGATATTACTGTTTGTGCATTTACAATATTCATTGATTTTTGCCATTGAAAAACATGTTTTTCATATACCAGAAATGTTTGAAGCTACTGACTGAATGAAAGGAGCTGGCATCTCACTCTCTTTGAATCTTCTTTATCATGCTAGGATTAGCAGGAAAAAGCAAAAAATTTCAGAATTGCACCTTGCAATGTGGAGATATTACTGTTTGTGCATTTACAATATTCATTGATTTTTGCCATTGAAAAACATGTTTTTCATATACCAGAAATGTTTGAAGCTACTGACTGAATGAAAGGAGCTGGCATCTCACTCTCTTTGAATCTTCTTTATCATGCTAGGATTAACAGGAAAAAGCAAAAAATTTCAGAATTGCACCTTGCAACGTGGAGATATTACTGTTTGTGCATTTACAATATTCATTGATTTTTGCCATTGAAAAACATGTTTTTCATATACCAGAAATGTTTGAAGCTACTGACTGAATGAAAGGAGCTGGCATCTCACTCTCTTTGAATCTTCTTTATCATGCTAGGATTAACAGGAAAAAGCTAAAAATTTCAGAATTGCACCGTGCAATGTTGAGATATTACTGTTTGTGCATTTACAATATTCATTGATTTTTGCCATTGAAAAACATGTTTTTCATATACCAGAAATGTTTGAAGCTACTGACTGAATGAAAGGAGCTGGCATCTCACTCTCTTTGAATCTTCTTTATCATGCTAGGATTAGCAGGAAAAAGCAAAAAATTTCAGAATTGCACCTTGCAATGTGGAGATATTACTGTTTGTGCATTTACAATATTCATTGATTTTTGCCATTGAAAAACATGTTTTTCATATACCAGAAATGTTTGAAGCTACTGACTGAATGAAAGGAGCTGGCATCTCACTCTCTTTGAATCTTCTTTATCATGCTAGGATTAACAGGAAAAAGCTAAAAATTTCATAATTGCACCGTGCAATGTGGAGATATTACTGTTTGTGCATTTACAATATTCATTGATTTTTGCCATTGAAAAACATGTTTTTCATATACCAGAAATGTTTGAAGCTACTGACTGAATGAAAGGAGCTGGCATCTCACTCTCTTTGAATCTTCTTTATCATGCTAGGATTAGCAGGAAAAAGCAAAAAATTTCAGAATTGCACCTTGCAATGTGGAGATATTACTGTTTGTGCATTTACAATATTCATTGATTTTTGCCATTGAAAAACATGTTTTTCATATACCAGAAATGTTTGAAGCTACTGACTGAATGAAAGGAGCTGGCATCTCACTCTCTTTGAATCTTCTTTATCATGCTAGGATTAACAGGAAAAAGCTAAAAATTTCAGAATTGCACCGTGCAATGTGGAGATATTACTGTTTGTGCATTTACAATATTCATTGATTTTTGCCATTGAAAAACATGTTTTTCATATACCAGAAATGTTTGAAGCTACTGACTGAATGAAAGGAGCTGGCATCTCACTCTCTTTGAATCTTCTTTATCATGCTAGGATTAGCAGGAAAAAGCAAAAAATTTCAGAATTGCACCTTGCAATGTGGAGATATTACTGTTTGTGCATTTACAATATTCATTGATTTTTGCCATTGAAAAACATGTTTTTCATATACCAGAAATGTTTGAAGCTACTGACTGAATGAAAGGAGCTGGCATCTCACTCTCTTTGAATCTTCTTTATCATGCTAGGATTAACAGGAAAAAGCAAAAAATTTCAGAATTGCACCTTGCAATGTGGAGATATTACTGTTTGTGCATTTACAATATTCATTGATTTTTGCCATTGAAAAACATGTTTTTCATATACCAGAAATGTTTGAAGCTACTGACTGAATGAAAGGAGCTGGCATCTCACTCTCTTTGAATCTTCTTTATCATGCTAGGATTAACAGGAAAAAGCTAAAAATTTCAGAATTGCACCGTGCAATGTTGAGATATTACTGTTTGTGCATTTACAATATTCATTGATTTTTGCCATTGAAAAACATGTTTTTCATATACCAGAAATGTTTGAAGCTACTGACTGAATGAAAGGAGCTGGCATCTCACTCTCTTTGAATCTTCTTTATCATGCTAGGATTAGCAGGAAAAAGCAAAAAATTTCAGAATTGCACCTTGCAATGTGGAGATATTACTGTTTGTGCATTTACAATATTCATTGATTTTTGCCATTGAAAAACATGTTTTTCATATACCAGAAATGTTTGAAGCTACTGACTGAATGAAAGGAGCTGGCATCTCACTCTCTTTGAATCTTCTTTATCATGCTAGGATTAACAGGAAAAAGCTAAAAATTTCATAATTGCACCATGCAATGTGGAGATATTACTGTTTGTGCATTTACAATATTCATTGATTTTTGCCATTGAAAAACATGTTTTTCATATACCAGAAATGTTTGAAGCTACTGACTGAATGAAAGGAGCTGGCATCTCACTCTCTTTGAATCTTCTTTATCATGCTAGGATTAGCAGGAAAAAGCAAAAAATTTCAGAATTGCACCTTGCAATGTGGAGATATTACTGTTTGTGCATTTACAATATTCATTGATTTTTGCCATTGAAAAACATGTTTTTCATGTACCAGAAATGTTTGAAGCTACTGACTGAATGAAAGGAGCTGGCATCTCACTCTCTTTGAATCTTCTTTATCATGCTAGGATTAACAGGAAAAAGCTAAAAATTTCAGAATTGCACCGTGCAATGTGGAGATATTACTGTTTGTGCATTTACAATATTCATTGATTTTTGCCATTGAAAAACATGTTTTTCATATACCAGAAATGTTTGAAGCTACTGACTGAATGAAAGGAGCTGGCATCTCACTCTCTTTGAATCTTCTTTATCATGCTAGGATTAGCAGGAAAAAGCAAAAAATTTCAGAATTGCACCTTGCAATGTGGAGATATTACTGTTTGTGCATTTACAATATTCATTGATTTTTGCCATTGAAAAACATGTTTTTCATATACCAGAAATGTTTGAAGCTACTGACTGAATGAAAGGAGCTGGCATCTCACTCTCTTTGAATCTTCTTTATCATGCTAGGATTAACAGGAAAAAGCTAAAAATTTCAGAATTGCACCGTGCAATGTGGAGATATTACTGTTTGTGCATTTACAATATTCATTGATTTTTGCCATTGAAAAACATGTTTTTCATATACCAGAAATGTTTGAAGCTACTGACTGAATGAAAGGAGCTGGCATCTCACTCTCTTTGAATCTTCTTTATCATGCTAGGATTAGCAGGAAAAAGCAAAAAATTTCAGAATTGCACCTTGCAATGTGGAGATATTACTGTTTGTGCATTTACAATATTCATTGATTTTTGCCATTGAAAAACATGTTTTTCATATACCAGAAATGTTTGAAGCTACTGACTGAATGAAAGGAGCTGGCATCTCACTCTCTTTGAATCTTCTTTATCATGCTAGGATTAACAGGAAAAAGCAAAAAATTTCAGAATTGCACCTTGCAATGTGGAGATATTACTGTTTGTGCATTTACAATATTCATTGATTTTTGCCATTGAAAAACATGTTTTTCATATACCAGAAATGTTTGAAGCTACTGACTGAATGAAAGGAGCTGGCATCTCACTCTCTTTGAATCTTCTTTATCATGCTAGGATTAACAGGAAAAAGCTAAAAATTTCAGAATTGCACCGTGCAATGTTGAGATATTACTGTTTGTGCATTTACAATATTCATTGATTTTTGCCATTGAAAAACATGTTTTTCATATACCAGAAATGTTTGAAGCTACTGACTGAATGAAAGGAGCTGGCATCTCACTCTCTTTGAATCTTCTTTATCATGCTAGGATTAGCAGGAAAAAGCAAAAAATTTCAGAATTGCACCTTGCAATGTGGAGATATTACTGTTTGTGCATTTACAATATTCATTGATTTTTGCCATTGAAAAACATGTTTTTCATATACCAGAAATGTTTGAAGCTACTGACTGAATGAAAGGAGCTGGCATCTCACTCTCTTTGAATCTTCTTTATCATGCTAGGATTAACAGGAAAAAGCTAAAAATTTCAGAATTGCACCGTGCAATGTGGAGATATTACTGTTTGTGCATTTACAATATTCATTGATTTTTGCCATTGAAAAACATGTTTTTCATATACCAGAAATGTTTGAAGCTACTGACTGAATGAAAGGAGCTGGCATCTCACTCTCTTTGAACCTTCTTTATCATGCTAGGATTAGCAGGAAAAAGCAAAAAATTTCAGAATTGCACCTTGCAATGTGGAGATATTACTGTTTGTGCATTTACAATATTCATTGATTTTTGCCATTGAAAAACATGTTTTTCATATACCAGAAATGTTTGAAGCTACTGACTGAATGAAAGGAGCTGGCATCTCACTCTCTTTGAATCTTCTTTATCATGCTAGGATTAACAGGAAAAAGCAAAAAATTTCAGAATTGCACCTTGCAATGTGGAGATATTACTGTTTGTGCATTTACAATATTCATTGATTTTTGCCATTGAAAAACATGTTTTTCATATACCAGAAATGTTTGAAGCTACTGACTGAATGAAAGGAGCTGGCATCTCACTCTCTTTGAATCTTCTTTATCATGCTAGGATTAGCAGGAAAAAGCAAAAAATTTCAGAATTGCACCTTGCAATGTGGAGATATTACTGTTTGTGCATTTACAATATTCATTGATTTTTGCCATTGAAAAACATGTTTTTCATATACCAGAAATGTTTGAAGCTACTGACTGAATGAAAGGAGCTGGCATCTCACTCTCTTTGAATCTTCTTTATCATGCTAGGATTAACAGGAAAAAGCTAAAAATTTCAGAATTGCACCGTGCAATGTGGAGATATTACTGTTTGTGCATTTACAATATTCATTGATTTTTGCCATTGAAAAACATGTTTTTCATATACCAGAAATGTTTGAAGCTACTGACTGAATGAAAGGAGCTGGCATCTCACTCTCTTTGAATCTTCTTTATCATGCTAGGATTAGCAGGAAAAAGCAAAAAATTTCAGAATTGCACCTTGCAATGTGGAGATATTACTGTTTGTGCATTTACAATATTCATTGATTTTTGCCATTGAAAAACATGTTTTTCATATACCAGAAATGTTTGAAGCTACTGACTGAATGAAAGGAGCTGGCATCTCACTCTCTTTGAATCTTCTTTATCATGCTAGGATTAACAGGAAAAAGCAAAAAATTTCAGAATTGCACCTTGCAATGTGGAGATATTACTGTTTGTGCATTTACAATATTCATTGATTTTTGCCATTGAAAAACATGTTTTTCATATACCAGAAATGTTTGAAGCTACTGACTGAATGAAAGGAGCTGGCATCTCACTCTCTTTGAATCTTCTTTATCATGCTAGGATTAACAGGAAAAAGCTAAAAATTTCAGAATTGCACCGTGCAATGTTGAGATATTACTGTTTGTGAATTTACAATATTCATTGATTTTTGCCATTGAAAAACATGTTTTTCATATACCAGAAATGTTTGAAGCTACTGACTGAATGAAAGGAGCTGGCATCTCACTCTCTTTGAATCTTCTTTATCATGCTAGGATTAGCAGGAAAAAGCAAAAAATTTCAGAATTGCACCTTGCAATGTGGAGATATTACTGTTTGTGCATTTACAATATTCATTGATTTTTGCCATTGAAAAACATGTTTTTCATATACCAGAAATGTTTGAAGCTACTGACTGAATGAAAGGAGCTGGCATCTCACTCTCTTTGAATCTTCTTTATCATGCTAAGAGGAGCAGGAAAAAGCAAAAAATTTCAGAATTGCACCTTGCAATGCGGAGAAATTACTGTTTGTGCATTTACAATATTCATTGATTTTTGCCATTGAAAAACATGTTTTTCATATACCAGAAATGTTTGAAGCTACTGACTGAATGAAAGGAGCTGGCATCTCACTCTCTTTGAATCTTCTTTATCATGCTAGGATTAGCAGGAAAAAGCAAAAAATTTCAGAATTGCACCTTGCAATGTGGAGATATTACTGTTTGTGCATTTACAATATTCATTGATTTTTGCCATTGAAAAACATGTTTTTCATATACCAGAAATGTTTGAAGCTACTGACTGAATGAAAGGAGCTGGCATCTCACTCTCTTTGAATCTTCTTTATCATGCTAGGATTAACAGGAAAAAGCAAAAAATTTCAGAATTGCACCTTGCAATGTGGAGATATTACTGTTTGTGCATTTACAATATTCATTGATTTTTGCCATTGAAAAACATGTTTTTCATATACCAGAAATGTTTGAAGCTACTGACTGAATGAAAGGAGCTGGCATCTCACTCTCTTTGAATCTTCTTTATCATGCTAGGATTAGCAGGAAAAAGCAAAAAATTTCAGAATTGCACCTTGCAATGTGGAGATATTACTGTTTGTGCATTTACAATATTCATTGATTTTTGCCATTGAAAAACATGTTTTTCATATACCAGAAATGTTTGAAGCTACTGACTGAATGAAAGGAGCTGGCATCTCACTCTCTTTGAATCTTCTTTATCATGCTAGGATTAACAGGAAAAAGCTAAAAATTTCAGAATTGCACCGTGCAATGTGGAGATATTACTGTTTGTGCATTTACAATATTCATTGATTTTTGCCATTGAAAAACATGTTTTTCATATACCAGAAATGTTTGAAGCTACTGACTGAATGAAAGGAGCTGGCATCTCACGCTCTTTGAATCTTCTTTATCATGCTAGGATTAACAGGAAAAAGCAAAAAATTTCAGAATTGCACCTTGCAATGCGGAGAAATTACTGTTTGTGCATTTATAATATTCAATGATTTTTGCCATTGAAAAACGTCCAGAAATGATTGAAGCTACTGACTGAACGAAAGGAGCTGGCATCTCACTCTCTTTGCTTTTTCCTGTTAATCCTAGCATGATAAAGAAGATTCAAAGAGAGTGAGATGCCAGCTCCTTTCATTCAGTCAGTAGCTTCAAACATTTCTGGTATATGAAAAACATGTTTTTCAATGGCAAAAATCAATGAATATTGTAAATGCACAAACAGTAATATCTCCACATTGCAAGGTGCAATTCTGAAATTTTTTGCTTTTTCCTGCTAATCCTAGCATGATAAAGAAGATTCAAAGAGAGTGAGATGCCAGCTCCTTTCATTCAGTCAGTAGCTTCAAACATTTCTGGTATATGAAAAACATGTTTTTCAATGGCAAAAATCAATGAATATTGTAAATGCACAAACAGTAATATCTCCACATTGCACGGTGCAATTCTGAAATTTTTAGCTTTTTCCTGTTAATCCTAGCATGATAAAGAAGATTCAAAGAGAGTGAGATGCCAGCTCCTTTCATTCAGTCAGTAGCTTCAAACATTTCTGGTATATGAAAAACATGTTTTTCAATGGCAAAAATCAATGAATATTGTAAATGCACAAACAGTAATATCTCCACATTGCAAGGTGCAATTCTGAAATTTTTTGCTTTTTCCTGCTAATCCTAGCATGATAAAGAAGATTCAAAGAGAGTGAGATGCCAGCTCCTTTCATTCAGTCAGTAGCTTCAAACATTTCTGGTATATGAAAAACATGTTTTTCAATGGCAAAAATCAATGAATATTGTAAATGCACAAACAGTAATATCTCCACATTGCACGGTGCAATTCTGAAATTTTTAGCTTTTTCCTGTTAATCCTAGCATGATAAAGAAGATTCAAAGAGAGTGAGATGCCAGCTCCTTTCATTCAGTCAGTAGCTTCAAACATTTCTGGTATATGAATAACATGATGTTTTTCAATGGCGGCAAAAATCAATGAATATTGTAAATGCACAAACAGTAATTTCTCCGCATTGCAAGGTGCAATTCTGAAATTTTTTGCTTTTTCCTGCTCCTCTTAGCATGATAAAGAAGATTCAAAGAGAGTGAGATGCCAGCTCCTTTCATTCAGTCAGTAGCTTCAATCATTTCTGGACGTTTTTCAATGGCAAAAATCAATGAATATTGTAAATGCACAAACAGTAATTTCTCTGCATTGCAAGGTGCAATTCTGAAATTTTTTGCTTTTTCCTGCTCCTCTTAGCATGATAAAGAAGATTCAAAGAGAGTGAGATGCCAGCTCCTTTCATTCAGTCAGTAGCTTCAATCATTTCTGGACGTTTTTCAATGGCAAAAATCAATGAATATTGTAAATGCACAAACAGTAATTTCTCCGCATTGCAAGGTGCAATTCTGAAATTTTTTGCTTTTTCCTGCTCCTCTTAGTATGATAAAGAAGATTCAAAGAGAGTGAGATGCCAGCTCCTTTCATTCAGTCAGTAGCTTCAAACATTTCTGGTATATGAATAACATGATGTTTTTCAATGGCAAAAATCAATGAATATTGTAAATGCACAAACAGTAATTTCTCCACATTGCAAGGTGCAATTCTGAAATTTTTTGCTTTTTCCTGCTCCTCTTAGCATGATAAAGAAGATTCAAAGAGAGTGAGATGCCAGCTCCTTTCATTCAGTCAGTAGCTTCAATCATTTCTGGTATATGAATAACATGATGTTTTTCAATGGCAAAAATTAATGAATATTGTAAATGCACAAACAGTAATTTCTCCGCATTGCAAGGTGCAATTCTGAAATTTTTTTGCTTTTTCCTGCTCCTCTTAGCATGATAAAGAAGATTCAAAGAGAGTGAGATGCCAGCTCCTTTCATTCAGTCAGTAGCTTCAAACATTTCTGGTATATGAATAACATGATGTTTTTCAATGGCAAAAATCAATGAATATTGTAAATGCACAAACAGTAATATCTCCACATTGCAAGGTGCAATTCTGAAATTTTTTGCTTTTTCCTGCTAATCCTAGCATGATAAAGAAGATTCAAAGAGAGTGAGATGCCAGCTCCTTTCATTCAGTCAGTAGCTTCAAACATTTCTGGTATATGAAAAACATGTTTTTCAATGGCAAAAATCAATGAATATTGTAAATGCACAAACAGTAATATCTCCACATTGCACGGTGCAATTCTGAAATTTTTAGCTTTTTCCTGTTAATCCTAGCATGATAAAGAAGATTCAAAGAGGTTGAGATGCCAGCTCCTTTCATTCAGTCAGTAGCTTCAAACATTTCTGGTATATGAAAAACATGTTTTTCAATGGCAAAAATCAATGAATATTGTATATGCACAAACAGTAATATCTCCACATTGCAAGGTGCAATTCTGAAATTTTTTGCTTTTTCCTGTTAATCCTAGCATGATAAAGAAGATTCAAAGAGAGTGAGATGCCAGCTCCTTTCATTCAGTCAGTAGCTTCAAACATTTCTGGTATATGAAAAACATGTTTTTCAATGGCAAAAATCAATGAATATTGTAAATGCACAAACAGTAATATCTCCACATTGCAAGGTGCAATTCTGAAATTTTTTGCTTTTTCCTGTTAATCCTAGCATGATAAAGAAGATTCAAAGAGAGTGAGATGCCAGCTCCTTTCATTCAGTCAGTAGCTTCAAACATTTCTGGTATATGAAAAACATGTTTTTCAATGGCAAAAATCAATGAATATTGTAAATGCACAAACAGTAATATCTCCACATTGCAAGGAGCAATTCTGAAATTTTTTGCTTTTTCCTGCTAATCCTAGCATGATAAAGAAGATTCAAAGAGAGTGAGATGCCAGCTCCTTTCATTCAGTCAGTAGCTTCAAACATTTCTGGTATATGAAAAACATGTTTTTCAATGGCAAAAATCAATGAATATTGTAAATGCACAAACAGTAATATCTCCACATTGCACGGTGCAATTCTGAAATTTTTAGCTTTTTCCTGTTAATCCTAGCATGATAAAGAAGATTCAAAGAGAGTGAGATGCCAGCTCCTTTCATTCAGTCAGTAGCTTCAAACATTTCTGGTATATGAATAACATGATGTTTTTCAATGGCGGCAAAAATCAATGAATATTGTAAATGCACAAACAGTAATTTCTCCGCATTGCAAGGTGCAATTCTGAAATTTTTTGCTTTTTCCTGCTCCTCTTAGCATGATAAAGAAGATTCAAAGAGAGTGAGATGCCAGCTCCTTTCATTCAGTCAGTAGCTTCAATCATTTCTGGACGTTTTTCAATGGCAAAAATCAATGAATATTGTAAATGCACAAACAGTAATTTCTCTGCATTGCAAGGTGCAATTCTGAAATTTTTTGCTTTTTCCTGCTCCTCTTAGCATGATAAAGAAGATTCAAAGAGAGTGAGATGCCAGCTCCTTTCATTCAGTCAGTAGCTTCAATCATTTCTGGACGTTTTTCAATGGCAAAAATCAATGAATATTGTAAATGCACAAACAGTAATTTCTCCGCATTGCAAGGTGCAATTCTGAAATTTTTTGCTTTTTCCTGCTCCTCTTAGTATGATAAAGAAGATTCAAAGAGAGTGAGATGCCAGCTCCTTTCATTCAGTCAGTAGCTTCAAACATTTCTGGTATATGAATAACATGATGTTTTTCAATGGCAAAAATCAATGAATATTGTAAATGCACAAACAGTAATTTCTCCACATTGCAAGGTGCAATTCTGAAATTTTTTGCTTTTTCCTGCTCCTCTTAGCATGATAAAGAAGATTCAAAGAGAGTGAGATGCCAGCTCCTTTCATTCAGTCAGTAGCTTCAATCATTTCTGGACGTTTTTCAATGGCAAAAATCAATGAATATTGTAAATGCACAAAGAGTAATTTCTCCGCATTGAAGGTGCAATTCTGAAATTTTTTGCTTTTTCCTGCTCCTCTTAGCATGATAAAGAAGATTCAAAGAGAGTGAGATGCCAGCTCCTTTCATTCAGTCAGTAGCTTCAAACATTTCTGGTATATGAAAAACATGTTTTTCAATGGCAAAAATCAATGAGTATTGTAAATGCACAAACAGTAATATCTCCACATTGCACGGTGCAATTCTGAAATTTTTAGCTTTTTCCTGTTAATCCTAGCATGATAAAGAAGATTCAAAGAGAGTGAGATGCCAGCTCCTTTCAGTCAGTAGCTTCAAACATTTCTGGTATATGAAAAACATGTTTTTCAATGGCAAAAATCAATGAATATTGTAAATGCACAAACAGTAATATCTCCACATTGCAAGGTGCAATTTTGAAATTTTTTGCTTTTTCCTGCTAATCCTAGCATGATAAAGAAGATTCAGAGTGAGATGCCAGCTCCTTTCATTCAGTCAGTAGCTTCAAACATTTCTGGTATATGAAAAACATGTTTTTCAATGGCAAAAATCAATGAATATTGTAAATGCACAAACAGTAATATCTCCACATTGCAAGGTGCAATTCTGAAATTTTTTGCTTTTTCCTGTTAATCCTAGCATGATAAAGAAGATTCAAAGAGAGTGAGATGCCAGCTCCTTTCATTCAGTCAGTAGCTTCAAACATTTCTGGTATATGAAAAACATGTTTTTCAATGGCAAAAATCAATGAATATTGTAAATGCACAAACAGTAATATCTCCACATTGCACGGTGCAATTCTGAAATTTTTAGCTTTTTCCTGTTAATCCTAGCATGATAAAGAAGATTCAAAGAGAGTGAGATGCCAGCTCCTTTCATTCAGTCAGTAGCTTCAAACATTTCTGGTATATGAAAAACATGTTTTTCAATGGCAAAAATCAATGAATATTGTAAATGCACAAACAGTAATATCTCCACATTGCAAGGTGCAATTCTGAAATTTTTTGCTTTTTCCTGTTAATCCTAGCATGATAAAGAAGATTCAAAGAGAGTGAGATGCCAGCTCCTTTCATTCAGTCAGTAGCTTCAAACATTTCTGGTATATGAAAAACATGTTTTTCAATGGCAAAAATCAATGAATATTGTAAATGCACAAACAGTAATATCTCCACATTGCAAGGTGCAATTCTGAAATTTTTTGCTTTTTCCTGCTAATCCTAGCATGATAAAGAAGATTCAAAGAGAGTGAGATGCCAGCTCCTTTCATTCAGTCAGTAGCTTCAAACATTTCTGGTATATGAAAAACATGTTTTTCAATGGCAAAAATCAATGAATATTGTAAATGCACAAACAGTAATATCTCCACATTGCACGGTGCAATTCTGAAATTTTTAGCTTTTTCCTGTTAATCCTAGCATGATAAAGAAGATTCAAAGAGAGTGAGATGCCAGCTCCTTTCATTCAGTCAGTAGCTTCAAACATTTCTGGTATATGAAAAACATGTTTTTCAATGGCAAAAATCAATGAATATTGTAAATGCACAAACAGTAATATCTCCACATTGCAAGGTGCAATTCTGAAATTTTTTGCTTTTTCCTGCTAATCCTAGCATGATAAAGAAGATTCAAAGAGAGTGAGATGCCAGCTCCTTTCATTCAGTCAGTAGCTTCAAACATTTCTGGTATATGAAAAACATGTTTTTCAATGGCAAAAATCAATGAATATTGTAAATGCACAAACAGTAATATCTCCACATTGCACGGTGCAATTCTGAAATTTTTAGCTTTTTCCTGTTAATCCTAGCATGATAAAGAAGATTCAAAGAGAGTGAGATGCCAGCTCCTTTCATTCAGTCAGTAGCTTCAAACATTTCTGGTATATGAATAACATGATGTTTTTCAATGGCGGCAAAAATCAATGAATATTGTAAATGCACAAACAGTAATTTCTCCGCATTGCAAGGTGCAATTCTGAAATTTTTTGCTTTTTCCTGCTTCTCTTAGCATGATAAAGAAGATTCAAAGAGAGTGAGATGCCAGCTCCTTTCATTCAGTCAGTAGCTTCAATCATTTCTGGACGTTTTTCAATGGCAAAAATCAATGAATATTGTAAATGCACAAACAGTAATTTCTCTGCATTGCAAGGTGCAATTCTGAAATTTTTTGCTTTTTCCTGCTCCTCTTAGCATGATAAAGAAGATTCAAAGAGAGTGAGATGCCAGCTCCTTTCATTCAGTCAGTAGCTTCAATCATTTCTGGACGTTTTTCAATGGCAAAAATCAATGAATATTGTAAATGCACAAACAGTAATTTCTCCGCATTGCAAGGTGCAATTCTGAAATTTTTTGCTTTTTCCTGCTCCTCTTAGTATGATAAAGAAGATTCAAAGAGAGTGAGATGCCAGCTCCTTTCATTCAGTCAGTAGCTTCAAACATTTCTGGTATATGAATAACATGATGTTTTTCAATGGCAAAAATCAATGAATATTGTAAATGCACAAACAGTAATTTCTCCACATTGCAAGGTGCAATTCTGAAATTTTTTGCTTTTTCCTGCTCCTCTTAGCATGATAAAGAAGATTCAAAGAGAGTGAGATGCCAGCTCCTTTCATTCAGTCAGTAGCTTCAATCATTTCTGGACGTTTTTCAATGGCAAAAATCAATGAATATTGTAAATGCACAAAGAGTAATTTCTCCGCATTGAAGGTGCAATTCTGAAATTTTTTGCTTTTTCCTGCTCCTCTTAGCATGATAAAGAAGATTCAAAGAGAGTGAGATGCCAGCTCCTTTCATTCAGTCAGTAGCTTCAAACATTTCTGGTATATGAAAAACATGTTTTTCAATGGCAAAAATCAATGAGTATTGTAAATGCACAAACAGTAATATCTCCACATTGCACGGTGCAATTCTGAAATTTTTAGCTTTTTCCTGTTAATCCTAGCATGATAAAGAAGATTCAAAGAGAGTGAGATGCCAGCTCCTTTCAGTCAGTAGCTTCAAACATTTCTGGTATATGAAAAACATGTTTTTCAATGGCAAAAATCAATGAATATTGTAAATGCACAAACAGTAATATCTCCACATTGCAAGGTGCAATTTTGAAATTTTTTGCTTTTTCCTGCTAATCCTAGCATGATAAAGAAGATTCAGAGTGAGATGCCAGCTCCTTTCATTCAGTCAGTAGCTTCAAACATTTCTGGTATATGAAAAACATGTTTTTCAATGGCAAAAATCAATGAATATTGTAAATGCACAAACAGTAATATCTCCACATTGCAAGGTGCAATTCTGAAATTTTTTGCTTTTTCCTGTTAATCCTAGCATGATAAAGAAGATTCAAAGAGAGTGAGATGCCAGCTCCTTTCATTCAGTCAGTAGCTTCAAACATTTCTGGTATATGAAAAACATGTTTTTCAATGGCAAAAATCAATGAATATTGTAAATGCACAAACAGTAATATCTCCACATTGCACGGTGCAATTCTGAAATTTTTAGCTTTTTCCTGTTAATCCTAGCATGATAAAGAAGATTCAAAGAGAGTGAGATGCCAGCTCCTTTCATTCAGTCAGTAGCTTCAAACATTTCTGGTATATGAAAAACATGTTTTTCAATGGCAAAAATCAATGAATATTGTAAATGCACAAACAGTAATATCTCCACATTGCAAGGTGCAATTCTGAAATTTTTTGCTTTTTCCTGTTAATCCTAGCATGATAAAGAAGATTCAAAGAGAGTGAGATGCCAGCTCCTTTCATTCAGTCAGTAGCTTCAAACATTTCTGGTATATGAAAAACATGTTTTTCAATGGCAAAAATCAATGAATATTGTAAATGCACAAACAGTAATATCTCCACATTGCAAGGTGCAATTCTGAAATTTTTTGCTTTTTCCTGCTAATCCTAGCATGATAAAGAAGATTCAAAGAGAGTGAGATGCCAGCTCCTTTCATTCAGTCAGTAGCTTCAAACATTTCTGGTATATGAAAAACATGTTTTTCAATGGCAAAAATCAATGAATATTGTAAATGCACAAACAGTAATATCTCCACATTGCACGGTGCAATTCTGAAATTTTTAGCTTTTTCCTGTTAATCCTAGCATGATAAAGAAGATTCAAAGAGAGTGAGATGCCAGCTCCTTTCATTCAGTCAGTAGCTTCAAACATTTCTGGTATATGAAAAACATGTTTTTCAATGGCAAAAATCAATGAATATTGTAAATGCACAAACAGTAATATCTCCACATTGCAAGGTGCAATTCTGAAATTTTTTGCTTTTTCCTGCTAATCCTAGCATGATAAAGAAGATTCAAAGAGAGTGAGATGCCAGCTCCTTTCATTCAGTCAGTAGCTTCAAACATTTCTGGTATATGAAAAACATGTTTTTCAATGGCAAAAATCAATGAATATTGTAAATGCACAAACAGTAATATCTCCACATTGCACGGTGCAATTCTGAAATTTTTAGCTTTTTCCTGTTAATCCTAGCATGATAAAGAAGATTCAAAGAGAGTGAGATGCCAGCTCCTTTCATTCAGTCAGTAGCTTCAAACATTTCTGGTATATGAATAACATGATGTTTTTCAATGGCGGCAAAAATCAATGAATATTGTAAATGCACAAACAGTAATTTCTCCGCATTGCAAGGTGCAATTCTGAAATTTTTTGCTTTTTCCTGCTCCTCTTAGCATGATAAAGAAGATTCAAAGAGAGTGAGATGCCAGCTCCTTTCATTCAGTCAGTAGCTTCAATCATTTCTGGACGTTTTTCAATGGCAAAAATCAATGAATATTGTAAATGCACAAACAGTAATTTCTCTGCATTGCAAGGTGCAATTCTGAAATTTTTTGCTTTTTCCTGCTCCTCTTAGCATGATAAAGAAGATTCAAAGAGAGTGAGATGCCAGCTCCTTTCATTCAGTCAGTAGCTTCAATCATTTCTGGACGTTTTTCAATGGCAAAAATCAATGAATATTGTAAATGCACAAACAGTAATTTCTCCGCATTGCAAGGTGCAATTCTGAAATTTTTTGCTTTTTCCTGCTCCTCTTAGTATGATAAAGAAGATTCAAAGAGAGTGAGATGCCAGCTCCTTTCATTCAGTCAGTAGCTTCAAACATTTCTGGTATATGAATAACATGATGTTTTTCAATGGCAAAAATCAATGAATATTGTAAATGCACAAACAGTAATTTCTCCACATTGCAAGGTGCAATTCTGAAATTTTTTGCTTTTTCCTGCTCCTCTTAGCATGATAAAGAAGATTCAAAGAGAGTGAGATGCCAGCTCCTTTCATTCAGTCAGTAGCTTCAATCATTTCTGGTATATGAATAACATGATGTTTTTCAATGGCAAAAATTAATGAATATTGTAAATGCACAAACAGTAATTTCTCCGCATTGCAAGGTGCAATTCTGAAATTTTTTTGCTTTTTCCTGCTCCTCTTAGCATGATAAAGAAGATTCAAAGAGAGTGAGATGCCAGCTCCTTTCATTCAGTCAGTAGCTTCAATCATTTCTGGACGTTTTTCAATGGCAAAAATCAATGAATATTGTAAATGCACAAAGAGTAATTTCTCCGCATTGAAGGTGCAATTCTGAAATTTTTTGCTTTTTCCTGCTCCTCTTAGCATGATAAAGAAGATTCAAAGAGAGTGAGATGCCAGCTCCTTTCATTCAGTCAGTAGCTTCAAACATTTCTGGTATATGAAAAACATGTTTTTCAATGGCAAAAATCAATGAGTATTGTAAATGCACAAACAGTAATATCTCCACATTGCACGGTGCAATTCTGAAATTTTTAGCTTTTTCCTGTTAATCCTAGCATGATAAAGAAGATTCAAAGAGAGTGAGATGCCAGCTCCTTTCAGTCAGTAGCTTCAAACATTTCTGGTATATGAAAAACATGTTTTTCAATGGCAAAAATCAATGAATATTGTAAATGCACAAACAGTAATATCTCCACATTGCAAGGTGCAATTTTGAAATTTTTTGCTTTTTCCTGCTAATCCTAGCATGATAAAGAAGATTCAGAGTGAGATGCCAGCTCCTTTCATTCAGTCAGTAGCTTCAAACATTTCTGGTATATGAAAAACATGTTTTTCAATGGCAAAAATCAATGAATATTGTAAATGCACAAACAGTAATATCTCCACATTGCAAGGTGCAATTCTGAAATTTTTTGCTTTTTCCTGTTAATCCTAGCATGATAAAGAAGATTCAAAGAGAGTGAGATGCCAGCTCCTTTCATTCAGTCAGTAGCTTCAAACATTTCTGGTATATGAAAAACATGTTTTTCAATGGCAAAAATGAATGAATATTGTAAATGCACAAACAGTAATATCTCCACATTGCACGGTGCAATTCTGAAATTTTTAGCTTTTTCCTGTTAATCCTAGCATGATAAAGAAGATTCAAAGAGAGTGAGATGCCAGCTCCTTTCATTCAGTCAGTAGCTTCAAACATTTCTGGTATATGAAAAACATGTTTTTCAATGGCAAAAATCAATGAATATTGTAAATGCACAAACAGTAATATCTCCACATTGCAAGGTGCAATTCTGAAATTTTTTGCTTTTTCCTGCTAATCCTAGCATGATAAAGAAGATTCAAAGAGAGTGAGATGCCAGCTCCTTTCATTCAGTCAGTAGCTTCAAACATTTCTGGTATATGAAAAACATGTTTTTCAATGGCAAAAATCAATGAATATTGTAAATGCACAAACAGTAATATCTCCACATTGCACGGTGCAATTCTGAAATTTTTAGCTTTTTCCTGTTAATCCTAGCATGATAAAGAAGATTCAAAGAGAGTGAGATGCCAGCTCCTTTCATTCAGTCAGTAGCTTCAAACATTTCTGGTATATGAAAAACGTTTTTCAATGGCAAAAATCAATGAATATTGTAAATGCACAAACAGTAATATCTCCACATTGCAAGGTGCAATTCTGAAATTTTTTGCTTTTTCCTGCTAATCCTAGCATGATAAAGAAGATTCAAAGAGAGTGAGATGCCAGCTCCTTTCATTCAGTCAGTAGCTTCAAACATTTCTGGTATATGAAAAACATGTTTTTCAATGGCAAAAATCAATGAATATTGTAAATGCACAAACAGTAATATCTCCACATTGCACGGTGCAATTCTGAAATTTTTAGCTTTTTCCTGTTAATCCTAGCATGATAAAGAAGATTCAAAGAGGTTGAGATGCCAGCTCCTTTCATTCAGTCAGTAGCTTCAAACATTTCTGGTATATGAAAAACATGTTTTTCAATGGCAAAAATCAATGAATATTGTATATGCACAAACAGTAATATCTCCACATTGCAAGGTGCAATTCTGAAATTTTTTGCTTTTTCCTGTTAATCCTAGCATGATAAAGAAGATTCAAAGAGAGTGAGATGCCAGCTCCTTTCATTCAGTCAGTAGCTTCAAACATTTCTGGTATATGAAAAACATGTTTTTCAATGGCAAAAATCAATGAATATTGTAAATGCACAAACAGTAATATCTCCACATTGCAAGGTGCAATTCTGAAATTTTTTGCTTTTTCCTGTTAATCCTAGCATGATAAAGAAGATTCAAAGAGAGTGAGATGCCAGCTCCTTTCATTCAGTCAGTAGCTTCAAACATTTCTGGTATATGAAAAACATGTTTTTCAATGGCAAAAATCAATGAATATTGTAAATGCACAAACAGTAATATCTCCACATTGCACGGTGCAATTCTGAAATTTTTAGCTTTTTCCTGTTAATCCTAGCATGATAAAGAAGATTCAAAGAGAGTGAGATGCCAGCTCCTTTCATTCAGTCAGTAGCTTCAAACATTTCTGGTATATGAATAACATGATGTTTTTCAATGGCGGCAAAAATCAATGAATATTGTAAATGCACAAACAGTAATTTCTCCGCATTGCAAGGTGCAATTCTGAAATTTTTTGCTTTTTCCTGCTCCTCTTAGCATGATAAAGAAGATTCAAAGAGAGTGAGATGCCAGCTCCTTTCATTCAGTCAGTAGCTTCAATCATTTCTGGACGTTTTTCAATGGCAAAAATCAATGAATATTGTAAATGCACAAAGAGTAATTTCTCCGCATTGAAGGTGCAATTCTGAAATTTTTTGCTTTTTCCTGCTCCTCTTAGCATGATAAAGAAGATTCAAAGAGAGTGAGATGCCAGCTCCTTTCATTCAGTCAGTAGCTTCAAACATTTCTGGTATATGAAAAACATGTTTTTCAATGGCAAAAATCAATGAGTATTGTAAATGCACAAACAGTAATATCTCCACATTGCACGGTGCAATTCTGAAATTTTTAGCTTTTTCCTGTTAATCCTAGCATGATAAAGAAGATTCAAAGAGAGTGAGATGCCAGCTCCTTTCATTCAGTCAGTAGCTTCAAACATTTCTGGTATATGAAAAACATGTTTTTCAATGGCAAAAATCAATGAATATTGTAAATGCACAAACAGTAATATCTCCACATTGCAAGGTGCAATTCTGAAATTTTTTGCTTTTTCCTGTTAATCCTAGCATGATAAAGAAGATTCAAAGAGAGTGAGATGCCAGCTCCTTTCATTCAGTCAGTAGCTTCAAACATTTCTGGTATATGAAAAACATGTTTTTCAATGGCAAAAATCAATGAATATTGTAAATGCACAAACAGTAATATCTCCACATTGCAAGGAGCAATTCTGAAATTTTTTGCTTTTTCCTGCTAATCCTAGCATGATAAAGAAGATTCAAAGAGAGTGAGATGCCAGCTCCTTTCATTCAGTCAGTAGCTTCAAACATTTCTGGTATATGAAAAACATGTTTTTCAATGGCAAAAATCAATGAATATTGTAAATGCACAAACAGTAATATCTCCACATTGCACGGTGCAATTCTGAAATTTTTAGCTTTTTCCTGTTAATCCTAGCATGATAAAGAAGATTCAAAGAGAGTGAGATGCCAGCTCCTTTCATTCAGTCAGTAGCTTCAAACATTTCTGGTATATGAATAACATGATGTTTTTCAATGGCGGCAAAAATCAATGAATATTGTAAATGCACAAACAGTAATTTCTCCGCATTGCAAGGTGCAATTCTGAAATTTTTTGCTTTTTCCTGCTCCTCTTAGCATGATAAAGAAGATTCAAAGAGAGTGAGATGCCAGCTCCTTTCATTCAGTCAGTAGCTTCAATCATTTCTGGACGTTTTTCAATGGCAAAAATCAATGAATATTGTAAATGCACAAACAGTAATTTCTCTGCATTGCAAGGTGCAATTCTGAAATTTTTTGCTTTTTCCTGCTCCTCTTAGCATGATAAAGAAGATTCAAAGAGAGTGAGATGCCAGCTCCTTTCATTCAGTCAGTAGCTTCAATCATTTCTGGACGTTTTTCAATGGCAAAAATCAATGAATATTGTAAATGCACAAACAGTAATTTCTCCGCATTGCAAGGTGCAATTCTGAAATTTTTTGCTTTTTCCTGCTCCTCTTAGTATGATAAAGAAGATTCAAAGAGAGTGAGATGCCAGCTCCTTTCATTCAGTCAGTAGCTTCAAACATTTCTGGTATATGAATAACATGATGTTTTTCAATGGCAAAAATCAATGAATATTGTAAATGCACAAACAGTAATTTCTCCACATTGCAAGGTGCAATTCTGAAATTTTTTGCTTTTTCCTGCTCCTCTTAGCATGATAAAGAAGATTCAAAGAGAGTGAGATGCCAGCTCCTTTCATTCAGTCAGTAGCTTCAATCATTTCTGGACGTTTTTCAATGGCAAAAATCAATGAATATTGTAAATGCACAAAGAGTAATTTCTCCGCATTGAAGGTGCAATTCTGAAATTTTTTGCTTTTTCCTGCTCCTCTTAGCATGATAAAGAAGATTCAAAGAGAGTGAGATGCCAGCTCCTTTCATTCAGTCAGTAGCTTCAAACATTTCTGGTATATGAAAAACATGTTTTTCAATGGCAAAAATCAATGAGTATTGTAAATGCACAAACAGTAATATCTCCACATTGCACGGTGCAATTCTGAAATTTTTAGCTTTTTCCTGTTAATCCTAGCATGATAAAGAAGATTCAAAGAGAGTGAGATGCCAGCTCCTTTCAGTCAGTAGCTTCAAACATTTCTGGTATATGAAAAACATGTTTTTCAATGGCAAAAATCAATGAATATTGTAAATGCACAAACAGTAATATCTCCACATTGCAAGGTGCAATTTTGAAATTTTTTGCTTTTTCCTGCTAATCCTAGCATGATAAAGAAGATTCAAAGAGAGTGAGATGCCAGCTCCTTTCATTCAGTCAGTAGCTTCAAACATTTCTGGTATATGAAAAACATGTTTTTCAATGGCAAAAATCAATGAATATTGTAAATGCACAAACAGTAATATCTCCACATTGCAAGGTGCAATTCTGAAATTTTTTGCTTTTTCCTGTTAATCCTAGCATGATAAAGAAGATTCAAAGAGAGTGAGATGCCAGCTCCTTTCATTCAGTCAGTAGCTTCAAACATTTCTGGTATATGAAAAACATGTTTTTCAATGGCAAAAATCAATGAATATTGTAAATGCACAAACAGTAATATCTCCACATTGCACGGTGCAATTCTGAAATTTTTAGCTTTTTCCTGTTAATCCTAGCATGATAAAGAAGATTCAAAGAGAGTGAGATGCCAGCTCCTTTCATTCAGTCAGTAGCTTCAAACATTTCTGGTATATGAAAAACATGTTTTTCAATGGCAAAAATCAATGAATATTGTAAATGCACAAACAGTAATATCTCCACATTGCAAGGTGCAATTCTGAAATTTTTTGCTTTTTCCTGTTAATCCTAGCATGATAAAGAAGATTCAAAGAGAGTGAGATGCCAGCTCCTTTCATTCAGTCAGTAGCTTCAAACATTTCTGGTATATGAAAAACATGTTTTTCAATGGCAAAAATCAATGAATATTGTAAATGCACAAACAGTAATATCTCCACATTGCAAGGTGCAATTCTGAAATTTTTTGCTTTTTCCTGCTAATCCTAGCATGATAAAGAAGATTCAAAGAGAGTGAGATGCCAGCTCCTTTCATTCAGTCAGTAGCTTCAAACATTTCTGGTATATGAAAAACATGTTTTTCAATGGCAAAAATCAATGAATATTGTAAATGCACAAACAGTAATATCTCCACATTGCACGGTGCAATTCTGAAATTTTTAGCTTTTTCCTGTTAATCCTAGCATGATAAAGAAGATTCAAAGAGAGTGAGATGCCAGCTCCTTTCATTCAGTCAGTAGCTTCAAACATTTCTGGTATATGAAAAACATGTTTTTCAATGGCAAAAATCAATGAATATTGTAAATGCACAAACAGTAATATCTCCACATTGCAAGGTGCAATTCTGAAATTTTTTGCTTTTTCCTGCTAATCCTAGCATGATAAAGAAGATTCAAAGAGAGTGAGATGCCAGCTCCTTTCATTCAGTCAGTAGCTTCAAACATTTCTGGTATATGAAAAACATGTTTTTCAATGGCAAAAATCAATGAATATTGTAAATGCACAAACAGTAATATCTCCACATTGCACGGTGCAATTCTGAAATTTTTAGCTTTTTCCTGTTAATCCTAGCATGATAAAGAAGATTCAAAGAGAGTGAGATGCCAGCTCCTTTCATTCAGTCAGTAGCTTCAAACATTTCTGGTATATGAATAACATGATGTTTTTCAATGGCGGCAAAAATCAATGAATATTGTAAATGCACAAACAGTAATTTCTCCGCATTGCAAGGTGCAATTCTGAAATTTTTTGCTTTTTCCTGCTCCTCTTAGCATGATAAAGAAGATTCAAAGAGAGTGAGATGCCAGCTCCTTTCATTCAGTCAGTAGCTTCAATCATTTCTGGTAATGGAAAACATGTTTTTCAATGGCAAAAATCAATGAATATTGTAAATGCACAAACAGTAATTTCTCTGCATTGCAAGGTGCAATTCTGAAATTTTTTGCTTTTTCCTGCTCCTCTTAGCATGATAAAGAAGATTCAAAGAGAGTGAGATGCCAGCTCCTTTCATTCAGTCAGTAGCTTCAATCATTTCTGGACGTTTTTCAATGGCAAAAATCAATGAATATTGTAAATGCACAAACAGTAATTTCTCCGCATTGCAAGGTGCAATTCTGAAATTTTTTGCTTTTTCCTGCTCCTCTTAGTATGATAAAGAAGATTCAAAGAGAGTGAGATGCCAGCTCCTTTCATTCAGTCAGTAGCTTCAAACATTTCTGGTATATGAATAACATGATGTTTTTCAATGGCAAAAATCAATGAATATTGTAAATGCACAAACAGTAATTTCTCCACATTGCAAGGTGCAATTCTGAAATTTTTTGCTTTTTCCTGCTCCTCTTAGCATGATAAAGAAGATTCAAAGAGAGTGAGATGCCAGCTCCTTTCATTCAGTCAGTAGCTTCAATCATTTCTGGTATATGAATAACATGATGTTTTTCAATGGCAAAAATTAATGAATATTGTAAATGCACAAACAGTAATTTCTCCGCATTGCAAGGTGCAATTCTGAAATTTTTTTGCTTTTTCCTGCTCCTCTTAGCATGATAAAGAAGATTCAAAGAGAGTGAGATGCCAGCTCCTTTCATTCAGTCAGTAGCTTCAATCATTTCTGGACGTTTTTCAATGGCAAAAATCAATGAATATTGTAAATGCACAAAGAGTAATTTCTCCGCATTGAAGGTGCAATTCTGAAATTTTTTGCTTTTTCCTGCTCCTCTTAGCATGATAAAGAAGATTCAAAGAGAGTGAGATGCCAGCTCCTTTCATTCAGTCAGTAGCTTCAAACATTTCTGGTATATGAAAAACATGTTTTTCAATGGCAAAAATCAATGAGTATTGTAAATGCACAAACAGTAATATCTCCACATTGCACGGTGCAATTCTGAAATTTTTAGCTTTTTCCTGTTAATCCTAGCATGATAAAGAAGATTCAAAGAGAGTGAGATGCCAGCTCCTTTCAGTCAGTAGCTTCAAACATTTCTGGTATATGAAAAACATGTTTTTCAATGGCAAAAATCAATGAATATTGTAAATGCACAAACAGTAATATCTCCACATTGCAAGGTGCAATTTTGAAATTTTTTGCTTTTTCCTGCTAATCCTAGCATGATAAAGAAGATTCAGAGTGAGATGCCAGCTCCTTTCATTCAGTCAGTAGCTTCAAACATTTCTGGTATATGAAAAACATGTTTTTCAATGGCAAAAATCAATGAATATTGTAAATGCACAAACAGTAATATCTCCACATTGCAAGGTGCAATTCTGAAATTTTTTGCTTTTTCCTGTTAATCCTAGCATGATAAAGAAGATTCAAAGAGAGTGAGATGCCAGCTCCTTTCATTCAGTCAGTAGCTTCAAACATTTCTGGTATATGAAAAACATGTTTTTCAATGGCAAAAATCAATGAATATTGTAAATGCACAAACAGTAATATCTCCACATTGCACGGTGCAATTCTGAAATTTTTAGCTTTTTCCTGTTAATCCTAGCATGATAAAGAAGATTCAAAGAGAGTGAGATGCCAGCTCCTTTCATTCAGTCAGTAGCTTCAAACATTTCTGGTATATGAAAAACATGTTTTTCAATGGCAAAAATCAATGAATATTGTAAATGCACAAACAGTAATATCTCCACATTGCAAGGTGCAATTCTGAAATTTTTTGCTTTTTCCTGTTAATCCTAGCATGATAAAGAAGATTCAAAGAGAGTGAGATGCCAGCTCCTTTCATTCAGTCAGTAGCTTCAAACATTTCTGGTATATGAAAAACATGTTTTTCAATGGCAAAAATCAATGAATATTGTAAATGCACAAACAGTAATATCTCCACATTGCAAGGTGCAATTCTGAAATTTTTTGCTTTTTCCTGCTAATCCTAGCATGATAAAGAAGATTCAAAGAGAGTGAGATGCCAGCTCCTTTCATTCAGTCAGTAGCTTCAAACATTTCTGGTATATGAAAAACATGTTTTTCAATGGCAAAAATCAATGAATATTGTAAATGCACAAACAGTAATATCTCCACATTGCACGGTGCAATTCTGAAATTTTTAGCTTTTTCCTGTAATCCTAGCATGATAAAGAAGATTCAAAGAGAGTGAGATGCCAGCTCCTTTCATTCAGTCAGTAGCTTCAAACATTTCTGGTATATGAA
>NW_027370619.1:0-34651 GCF_046119375.1 Phyllobates terribilis
AGCTGGCATCTCACTCTCTTTGAATCTTCTTTATCATGCTAGGATTAACAGGAAAAAGCAAAAAATTTCAGAATTGCACCTTGCAATGTGGAGATATTACTGTTTGTGCATTTACAATATTCATTGATTTTTGCCATTGAAAAACATGTTTTTCATATACCAGAAATGTTTGAAGCTACTGACTGAATGAAAGGAGCTGGCATCTCACTCTCTTTGAATCTTCTTTATCATGCTAGGATTAACAGGAAAAAGCAAAAAATTTCAGAATTGCACCGTGCAATGTGGAGATATTACTGTTTGTGCATTTACAATATTCATTGATTTTTGCCATTGAAAAACATGTTTTTCATATACCAGAAATGTTTGAAGCTACTGACTGAATGAAAGGAGCTGGCATCTCACTCTCTTTGAATCTTCTTTATCATGCTAGGATTAACAGGAAAAAGCTAAAAATTTCAGAATTGCACCGTGCAATGTGGAGATATTACTGTTTGTGCATTTACAATATTCATTAATTTTTGCCATTGAAAAACATGTTTTTCATATACCAGAAATGTTTGAAGCTACTGACTGAATGAAAGGAGCTGGCATCTCACTCTCTTTGAATCTTCTTTATCATGCTAGGATTAACAGGAAAAAGCTAAACATTTCAGAATTGCACCGTGCAATGTGGAGATATTACTGTTTGTGCATTTACAATATTCATTGATTTTTGCCATTGAAAAACATGTTTTTCATATACCAGAAATGTTTGAAGCTACTGACTGAATGAAAGGAGCTGGCATCTCACTCTCTTTGAATCTTCTTTATCATGCTAGGATTAGCAGGAAAAAGCAAAAAATTTCAGAATTGCACCTTGCAATGTGGAGATATTACTGTTTGTGCATTTACAATATTCATTGATTTTTGCCATTGAAAAACATGTTTTTCATATACCAGAAATGTTTGAAGCTACTGACTGAATGAAAGGAGCTGGCATCTCACTCTCTTTGAATCTTCTTTATCATGCTAGGATTAGCAGGAAAAAGCAAAAAATTTCAGAATTGCACCTTGCAATGTGGAGATATTACTGTTTGTGCATTTACAATATTCATTGATTTTTGCCATTGAAAAACATGTTTTTCATATACCAGAAATGTTTGAAGCTACTGACTGAATGAAAGGAGCTGGCATCTCACTCTCTTTGAATCTTCTTTATCATGCTAGGATTAGCAGGAAAAAGCAAAAAATTTCAGAATTGCACCTTGCAATGTGGAGATATTACTGTTTGTGCATTTACAATATTCATTGATTTTTGCCCATGAAAAACATGTTTTTCATATACCAGAAATGTTTGAAGCTACTGACTGAATGAAAGGAGCTGGCATCTCACTCTCTTTGAATCTTCTTTATCATGCTAGGATTAACAGGAAAAAGCTAAAAATTTCAGAATTGCACCTTGCAATGTGGAGATATTACTGTTTGTGCATTTACAATATTCATTGATTTTTGCCATTGAAAAACATGTTTTTCATATACCAGAAATGTTTGAAGCTACTGACTGAATGAAAGGAGCTGGCATCTCACTCTCTTTGAATCTTCTTTATCATGCTAGGATTAGCAGGAAAAAGCAAAAAATTTCAGAATTGCACCTTGCAATGTGGAGATATTACTGTTTGTGCATTTACAATATTCATTGATTTTTGCCATTGAAAAACATGTTTTTCATATACCAGAAATGTTTGAAGCTACTGACTGAATGAAAGGAGCTGGCATCTCACTCTCTTTGAATCTTCTTTATCATGCTAGGATTAGCAGGAAAAAGCAAAAAATTTCAGAATTGCACCTTGCAATGTGGAGATATTACTGTTTGTGCATTTACAATATTCATTGATTTTTGCCATTGAAAAACATGTTTTTCATATACCAGAAATGTTTGAAGCTACTGACTGAATGAAAGGAGCTGGCATCTCACTCTCTTTGAATCTTCTTTATCATGCTAGGATTAACAGGAAAAAGCTAAAAAATTTCAGAATTGCACCGTGCAATGTGGAGATATTACTGTTTGTGCATTTACAATATTCATTGATTTTTGCCATTGAAAAACATGTTTTTCATATACCAGAAATGTTTGAAGCTACTGACTGAATGAAAGAAGCTGGCATCTCACTCTCTTTGAATCTTCTTTATCATGCTAGGATTAACAGGAAAAAGCTAAAAATTTCAGAATTGCACCGTGCAATGTGGAGATATTACTGTTTGTGCATTTACAATATTCATTGATTTTTGCCATTGAAAAACATGTTTTTCATATACCAGAAATGTTTGAAGCTACTGACTGAATGAAAGGAGCTGGCATCTCACTCTCTTTGAATCTTCTTTATCATGCTAGGATTAGCAGGAAAAAGCAAAAAATTTCAGAATTGCACCTTGCAATGTGGAGATATTACTGTTTGTGCATTTACAATATTCATTGATTTTTGCCATTGAAAAACATGTTTTTCATATACCAGAAATGTTTGAAGCTACTGACTGAATGAAAGGAGCTGGCATCTCACTCTCTTTGAATCTTCTTTATCATGCTAGGATTAACAGGAAAAAGCTAAAAATTTCAGAATTGCACCGTGCAATGTGGAGATATTACTGTTTGTGCATTTACAATATTCATTGATTTTTGCCATTGAAAAACATGTTTTTCATATACCAGAAATGTTTGAAGCTACTGACTGAATGAAAGGAGCTGGCATCTCACTCTCTTTGAATCTTCTTTATCATGCTAGGATTAGCAGGAAAAAGCAAAAAATTTCAGAATTGCACCTTGCAATGTGGAGATATTACTGTTTGTGCATTTACAATATTCATTGATTTTTGCCATTGAAAAACATGTTTTTCATATACCAGAAATGTTTGAAGCTACTGACTGAATGAAAGGAGCTGGCATCTCACTCTCTTTGAATCTTCTTTATCATGCTAGGATTAACAGGAAAAAGCTAAAAATTTCAGAATTGCACCTTGCAATGTGGAGATATTACTGTTTGTGCATTTACAATATTCATTGATTTTTGCCATTGAAAAACATGTTTTTCATATACCAGAAATGTTTGAAGCTACTGACTGAATGAAAGGAGCTGGCATCTCACTCTCTTTGAATCTTCTTTATCATGCTAGGATTAGCAGGAAAAAGCAAAAAATTTCAGAATTGCACCTTGCAATGTGGAGATATTACTGTTTGTGCATTTACAATATTCATTGATTTTTGCCATTGAAAAACATGTTTTTCATATACCAGAAATGTTTGAAGCTACTGACTGAATGAAAGGAGCTGGCATCTCACTCTCTTTGAATCTTCTTTATCATGCTAGGATTAGCAGGAAAAAGCAAAAAATTTCAGAATTGCACCTTGCAATGTGGAGATATTACTGTTTGTGCATTTACAATATTCATTGATTTTTGCCATTGAAAAACATGTTTTTCATATACCAGAAATGTTTGAAGCTACTGACTGAATGAAAGGAGCTGGCATCTCACTCTCTTTGAATCTTCTTTATCATGCTAGGATTAGCAGGAAAAAGCAAAAAATTTCAGAATTGCACCTTGCAATGTGGAGATATTACTGTTTGTGCATTTACAATATTCATTGATTTTTGCCATTGAAAAACATGTTTTTCATATACCAGAAATGTTTGAAGCTACTGACTGAATGAAAGGAGCTGGCATCTCACTCTCTTTGAATCTTCTTTATCATGCTAGGATTAACAGGAAAAAGCAAAAAATTTCAGAATTGCACCTTGCAATGTGGAGATATTACTGTTTGTGCATTTACAATATTCATTGATTTTTGCCATTGAAAAACATGTTTTTCATATACCAGAAATGTTTGAAGCTACTGACTGAATGAAAGGAGCTGGCATCTCACTCTCTTTGAATCTTCTTTATCATGCTAGGATTAACAGGAAAAAGCAAAAAATTTCAGAATTGCACCGTGCAATGTGGAGATATTACTGTTTGTGCATTTACAATATTCATTGATTTTTGCCATTGAAAAACATGTTTTTCATATACCAGAAATGTTTGAAGCTACTGACTGAATGAAAGGAGCTGGCATCTCACTCTCTTTGAATCTTCTTTATCATGCTAGGATTAACAGGAAAAAGCTAAAAATTTCAGAATTGCACCGTGCAATGTGGAGATATTACTGTTTGTGCATTTACAATATTCATTAATTTTTGCCATTGAAAAACATGTTTTTCATATACCAGAAATGTTTGAAGCTACTGACTGAATGAAAGGAGCTGGCATCTCACTCTCTTTGAATCTTCTTTATCATGCTAGGATTAACAGGAAAAAGCTAAACATTTCAGAATTGCACCGTGCAATGTGGAGATATTACTGTTTGTGCATTTACAATATTCATTGATTTTTGCCATTGAAAAACATGTTTTTCATATACCAGAAATGTTTGAAGCTACTGACTGAATGAAAGGAGCTGGCATCTCACTCTCTTTGAATCTTCTTTATCATGCTAGGATTAGCAGGAAAAAGCAAAAAATTTCAGAATTGCACCTTGCAATGTGGAGATATTACTGTTTGTGCATTTACAATATTCATTGATTTTTGCCATTGAAAAACATGTTTTTCATATACCAGAAATGTTTGAAGCTACTGACTGAATGAAAGGAGCTGGCATCTCACTCTCTTTGAATCTTCTTTATCATGCTAGGATTAGCAGGAAAAAGCAAAAAATTTCAGAATTGCACCTTGCAATGTGGAGATATTACTGTTTGTGCATTTACAATATTCATTGATTTTTGCCATTGAAAAACATGTTTTTCATATACCAGAAATGTTTGAAGCTACTGACTGAATGAAAGGAGCTGGCATCTCACTCTCTTTGAATCTTCTTTATCATGCTAGGATTAGCAGGAAAAAGCAAAAAATTTCAGAATTGCACCTTGCAATGTGGAGATATTACTGTTTGTGCATTTACAATATTCATTGATTTTTGCCCATGAAAAACATGTTTTTCATATACCAGAAATGTTTGAAGCTACTGACTGAATGAAAGGAGCTGGCATCTCACTCTCTTTGAATCTTCTTTATCATGCTAGGATTAACAGGAAAAAGCTAAAAATTTCAGAATTGCACCTTGCAATGTGGAGATATTACTGTTTGTGCATTTACAATATTCATTGATTTTTGCCATTGAAAAACATGTTTTTCATATACCAGAAATGTTTGAAGCTACTGACTGAATGAAAGGAGCTGGCATCTCACTCTCTTTGAATCTTCTTTATCATGCTAGGATTAGCAGGAAAAAGCAAAAAATTTCAGAATTGCACCTTGCAATGTGGAGATATTACTGTTTGTGCATTTACAATATTCATTGATTTTTGCCATTGAAAAACATGTTTTTCATATACCAGAAATGTTTGAAGCTACTGACTGAATGAAAGGAGCTGGCATCTCACTCTCTTTGAATCTTCTTTATCATGCTAGGATTAGCAGGAAAAAGCAAAAAATTTCAGAATTGCACCTTGCAATGTGGAGATATTACTGTTTGTGCATTTACAATATTCATTGATTTTTGCCATTGAAAAACATGTTTTTCATATACCAGAAATGTTTGAAGCTACTGACTGAATGAAAGGAGCTGGCATCTCACTCTCTTTGAATCTTCTTTATCATGCTAGGATTAACAGGAAAAAGCTAAAAATTTCAGAATTGCACCGTGCAATGTGGAGATATTACTGTTTGTGCATTTACAATATTCATTGATTTTTGCCATTGAAAAACATGTTTTTCATATACCAGAAATGTTTGAAGCTACTGACTGAATGAAAGAAGCTGGCATCTCACTCTCTTTGAATCTTCTTTATCATGCTAGGATTAACAGGAAAAAGCTAAAAATTTCAGAATTGCACCGTGCAATGTGGAGATATTACTGTTTGTGCATTTACAATATTCATTGATTTTTGCCATTGAAAAACATGTTTTTCATATACCAGAAATGTTTGAAGCTTCTGACTGAATGAAAGGAGCTGGCATCTCACTCTCTTTGAATCTTCTTTATCATGCTAGGATTAGCAGGAAAAAGCAAAAAATTTCAGAATTGCACCTTGCAATGTGGAGATATTACTGTTTGTGCATTTACAATATTCATTGATTTTTGCCATTGAAAAACATGTTTTTCATATACCAGAAATGTTTGAAGCTACTGACTGAATGAAAGGAGCTGGCATCTCACTCTCTTTGAATCTTCTTTATCATGCTAGGATTAACAGGAAAAAGCTAAAAATTTCAGAATTGCACCGTGCAATGTGGAGATATTACTGTTTGTGCATTTACAATATTCATTGATTTTTGCCATTGAAAAACATGTTTTTCATATACCAGAAATGTTTGAAGCTACTGACTGAATGAAAGGAGCTGGCATCTCACTCTCTTTGAATCTTCTTTATCATGCTAGGATTAGCAGGAAAAAGCAAAAAATTTCAGAATTGCACCTTGCAATGTGGAGATATTACTGTTTGTGCATTTACAATATTCATTGATTTTTGCCATTGAAAAACATGTTTTTCATATACCAGAAATGTTTGAAGCTACTGACTGAATGAAAGGAGCTGGCATCTCACTCTCTTTGAATCTTCTTTATCATGCTAGGATTAACAGGAAAAAGCTAAAAATTTCAGAATTGCACCTTGCAATGTGGAGATATTACTGTTTGTGCATTTACAATATTCATTGATTTTTGCCATTGAAAAACATGTTTTTCATATACCAGAAATGTTTGAAGCTACTGACTGAATGAAAGGAGCTGGCATCTCACTCTCTTTGAATCTTCTTTATCATGCTAGGATTAGCAGGAAAAAGCAAAAAAATTCAGAATTGCACCTTGCAATGTGGAGATATTACTGTTTGTGCATTTACAATATTCATTGATTTTTGCCATTGAAAAACATGTTTTTCATATACCAGAAATGTTTGAAGCTACTGACTGAATGAAAGGAGCTGGCATCTCACTCTCTTTGAATCTTCTTTATCATGCTAGGATTAGCAGGAAAAAGCAAAAAATTTCAGAATTGCACCTTGCAATGTGGAGATATTACTGTTTGTGCATTTACAATATTCATTGATTTTTGCCATTGAAAAACATGTTTTTCATATACCAGAAATGTTTGAAGCTACTGACTGAATGAAAGGAGCTGGCATCTCACTCTCTTTGAATCTTCTTTATCATGCTAGGATTAACAGGAAAAAGCTAAAAATTTCAGAATTGCACCGTGCAATGTGGAGATATTACTGTTTGTGCATTTACAATATTCATTGATTTTTGCCATTGAAAAACATGTTTTTCATATACCAGAAATGTTTGAAGCTACTGACTGAATGAAAGGAGCTGGCATCTCACTCTCTTTGAATCTTCTTTATCATGCTAGGATTAACAGGAAAAAGCAAAAAATTTCAGAATTGCACCTTGCAATGTGGAGATATTACTGTTTGTGCATTTACAATATTCATTGATTTTTGCCATTGAAAAACATGTTTTTCATATACCAGAAATGTTTGAAGCTACTGACTGAATGAAAGGAGCTGGCATCTCACTCTCTTTGAATCTTCTTTATCATGCTAGGATTAACAGGAAAAAGCAAAAAATTTCAGAATTGCACCGTGCAATGTGGAGATATTACTGTTTGTGCATTTACAATATTCATTGATTTTTGCCATTGAAAAACATGTTTTTCATATACCAGAAATGTTTGAAGCTACTGACTGAATGAAAGGAGCTGGCATCTCACTCTCTTTGAATCTTCTTTATCATGCTAGGATTAACAGGAAAAAGCTAAAAATTTCAGAATTGCACCGTGCAATGTGGAGATATTACTGTTTGTGCATTTACAATATTCATTAATTTTTGCCATTGAAAAACATGTTTTTCATATACCAGAAATGTTTGAAGCTACTGACTGAATGAAAGGAGCTGGCATCTCACTCTCTTTGAATCTTCTTTATCATGCTAGGATTAACAGGAAAAAGCTAAACATTTCAGAATTGCACCGTGCAATGTGGAGATATTACTGTTTGTGCATTTACAATATTCATTGATTTTTGCCATTGAAAAACATGTTTTTCATATACCAGAAATGTTTGAAGCTACTGACTGAATGAAAGGAGCTGGCATCTCACTCTCTTTGAATCTTCTTTATCATGCTAGGATTAGCAGGAAAAAGCAAAAAATTTCAGAATTGCACCTTGCAATGTGGAGATATTACTGTTTGTGCATTTACAATATTCATTGATTTTTGCCATTGAAAAACATGTTTTTCATATACCAGAAATGTTTGAAGCTACTGACTGAATGAAAGGAGCTGGCATCTCACTCTCTTTGAATCTTCTTTATCATGCTAGGATTAACAGGAAAAAGCAAAAAATTTCAGAATTGCACCTTGCAATGTGGAGATATTACTGTTTGTGCATTTACAATATTCATTGATTTTTGCCATTGAAAAACATGTTTTTCATATACCAGAAATGTTTGAAGCTACTGACTGAATGAAAGGAGCTGGCATCTCACTCTCTTTGACTCTTCTTTATCATGCTAGGATTAGCAGGAAAAAGCAAAAAATTTCAGAATTGCACCTTGCAATGTGGAGATATTACTGTTTGTGCATTTACAATATTCATTGATTTTTGCCATTGAAAAACATGTTTTTCATATACCAGAAATGTTTGAAGCTACTGACTGAATGAAAGGAGCTGGCATCTCACTCTCTTTGAATCTTCTTTATCATGCTAGGATTAGCAGGAAAAAGCAAAAAATTTCAGAATTGCACCTTGCAATGTGGAGATATTACTGTTTGTGCATTTACAATATTCATTGATTTTTGCCATTGAAAAACATGTTTTTCATATACCAGAAATGTTTGAAGCTACTGACTGAATGAAAGGAGCTGGCATCTCACTCTCTTTGAATCTTCTTTATCATGCTAGGATTAACAGGAAAAAGCTAAACATTTCAGAATTGCACCGTGCAATGTGGAGATATTACTGTTTGTGCATTTACAATATTCATTGATTTTTGCCATTGAAAAACATGTTTTTCATATACCAGAAATGTTTGAAGCTACTGACTGAATGAAAGGAGCTGGCATCTCACTCTCTTTGAATCTTCTTTATCATGCTAGGATTAGCAGGAAAAAGCAAAAAATTTCAGAATTGCACCTTGCAATGTGGAGATATTACTGTTTGTGCATTTACAATATTCATTGATTTTTGCCATTGAAAAACATGTTTTTCATATACCAGAAATGTTTGAAGCTACTGACTGAATGAAAGGAGCTGGCATCTCACTCTCTTTGAATCTTCTTTATCATGCTAGGATTAACAGGAAAAAGCAAAAAATTTCAGAATTGCACCTTGCAATGTGGAGATATTACTGTTTGTGCATTTACAATATTCATTGATTTTTGCCATTGAAAAACATGTTTTTCATATACCAGAAATGTTTGAAGCTACTGACTGAATGAAAGGAGCTGGCATCTCACTCTCTTTGACTCTTCTTTATCATGCTAGGATTAGCAGGAAAAAGCAAAAAATTTCAGAATTGCACCTTGCAATGTGGAGATATTACTGTTTGTGCATTTACAATATTCATTGATTTTTGCCATTGAAAAACATGTTTTTCATATACCAGAAATGTTTGAAGCTACTGACTGAATGAAAGGAGCTGGCATCTCACTCTCTTTGAATCTTCTTTATCATGCTAGGATTAACAGGAAAAAGCTAAAAATTTCAGAATTGCACCGTGCAATGTGGAGATATTACTGTTTGTGCATTTACAATATTCATTGATTTTTGCCATTGAAAAACATGTTTTTCATATACCAGAAATGTTTGAAGCTACTGACTGAATGAAAGGAGCTGGCATCTCACTCTCTTTGAATCTTCTTTATCATGCTAGGATTAACAGGAAAAAGCAAAAAATTTCAGAATTGCACCTTGCAATGTGGAGATATTACTGTTTGTGCATTTACAATATTCATTGATTTTTGCCATTGAAAAACATGTTTTTCATATACCAGAAATGTTTGAAGCTACTGACTGAATGAAAGGAGCTGGCATCTCACTCTCTTTGAATCTTCTTTATCATGCTAGGATTAACAGGAAAAAGCTAAAAATTTCAGAATTGCACCGTGCAATGTGGAGATATTACTGTTTGTGCATTTACAATATTCATTGATTTTTGCCATTGAAAAACATGTTTTTCATATACCAGAAATGTTTGAAGCTACTGACTGAATGAAAGGAGCTGGCATCTCACTCTCTTTGAATCTTCTTTATCATGCTAGGATTAACAGGAAAAAGCTAAAAATTTCAGAATTGCACCGTGCAATGTGGAGATATTACTGTTTGTGCATTTACAATATTCATTGATTTTTGCCATTGAAAAACATGTTTTTCATATACCAGAAATGTTTGAAGCTACTGACTGAATGAAAGGAGCTGGCATCTCACTCTCTTTGAATCTTCTTTATCATGCTAGGATTAGCAGGAAAAAGCAAAAAATTTCAGAATTGCACCTTGCAATGTGGAGATATTACTGTTTGTGCATTTACAATATTCATTGATTTTTGCCATTGAAAAACATGTTTTTCATATACCAGAAATGTTTGAAGCTACTGACTGAATGAAAGGAGCTGGCATCTCACTCTCTTTGAATCTTCTTTATCATGCTAGGATTAACAGGAAAAAGCTAAAAATTTCAGAATTGCACCTTGCAATCTGGAGATATTACTGTTTGTGCATTTACAATATTCATTGATTTTTGCCATTGAAAAACATGTTTTTCATATACCAGAAATGTTTGAAGCTACTGACTGAATGAAAGGAGCTGGCATCTCACTCTCTTTGAATCTTCTTTATCATGCTAGGATTAGCAGGAAAAAGCAAAAAATTTCAGAATTGCACCTTGCAATGTGGAGATATTACTGTTTGTGCATTTACAATATTCATTGATTTTTGCCATTGAAAAACATGTTTTTCATATACCAGAAATGTTTGAAGCTACTGACTGAATGAAAGGAGCTGGCATCTCACTCTCTTTGAATCTTCTTTATCATGCTAGGATTAGCAGGAAAAAGCAAAAAATTTCAGAATTGCACCTTGCAATGTGGAGATATTACTGTTTGTGCATTTACAATATTCATTGATTTTTGCCATTGAAAAACATGTTTTTCATATACCAGAAATGTTTGAAGCTACTGACTGAATGAAAGGAGCTGGCATCTCACTCTCTTTGAATCTTCTTTATCATGCTAGGATTAGCAGGAAAAAGCAAAAAATTTCAGAATTTCACCTTGCAATGTGGAGATATTACTGTTTGTGCATTTACAATATTCATTGATTTTTGCCCATGAAAAACATGTTTTTCATATACCAGAAATGTTTGAAGCTACTGACTGAATGAAAGGAGCTGGCATCTCACTCTCTTTGAATCTTCTTTATCATGCTAGGATTAACAGGAAAAAGCTAAAAATTTCAGAATTGCACCTTGCAATGTGGAGATATTACTGTTTGTGCATTTACAATATTCATTGATTTTTGCCATTGAAAAACATGTTTTTCATATACCAGAAATGTTTGAAGCTACTGACTGAATGAAAGGAGCTGGCATCTCACTCTCTTTGAATCTTCTTTATCATGCTAGGATTAGCAGGAAAAAGCAAAAAATTTCAGAATTGCACCTTGCAATGTGGAGATATTACTGTTTGTGCATTTACAATATTCATTGATTTTTGCCATTGAAAAACATGTTTTTCATATACCAGAAATGTTTGAAGCTACTGACTGAATGAAAGGAGCTGGCATCTCACTCTCTTTGAATCTTCTTTATCATGCTAGGATTAGCAGGAAAAAGCAAAAAATTTCAGAATTGCACCTTGCAATGTGGAGATATTACTGTTTGTGCATTTACAATATTCATTGATTTTTGCCATTGAAAAACATGTTTTTCATATACCAGAAATGTTTGAAGCTACTGACTGAATGAAAGGAGCTGGCATCTCACTCTCTTTGAATCTTCTTTATCATGCTAGGATTAACAGGAAAAAGCTAAAAATTTCAGAATTGCACCGTGCAATGTGGAGATATTACTGTTTGTGCATTTACAATATTCATTGATTTTTGCCATTGAAAAACATGTTTTTCATATACCAGAAATGTTTGAAGCTACTGACTGAATGAAAGAAGCTGGCATCTCACTCTCTTTGAATCTTCTTTATCATGCTAGGATTAACAGGAAAAAGCTAAAAATTTCAGAATTGCACCGTGCAATGTGGAGATATTACTGTTTGTGCATTTACAATATTCATTGATTTTTGCCATTGAAAAACATGTTTTTCATATACCAGAAATGTTTGAAGCTTCTGACTGAATGAAAGGAGCTGGCATCTCACTCTCTTTGAATCTTCTTTATCATGCTAGGATTAGCAGGAAAAAGCAAAAAATTTCAGAATTGCACCTTGCAATGTGGAGATATTACTGTTTGTGCATTTACAATATTCATTGATTTTTGCCATTGAAAAACATGTTTTTCATATACCAGAAATGTTTGAAGCTACTGACTGAATGAAAGGAGCTGGCATCTCACTCTCTTTGAATCTTCTTTATCATGCTAGGATTAACAGGAAAAAGCTAAAAATTTCAGAATTGCACCGTGCAATGTGGAGATATTACTGTTTGTGCATTTACAATATTCATTGATTTTTGCCATTGAAAAACATGTTTTTCATATACCAGAAATGTTTGAAGCTACTGACTGAATGAAAGGAGCTGGCATCTCACTCTCTTTGAATCTTCTTTATCATGCTAGGATTAGCAGGAAAAAGCAAAAAATTTCAGAATTGCACCTTGCAATGTGGAGATATTACTGTTTGTGCATTTACAATATTCATTGATTTTTGCCATTGAAAAACATGTTTTTCATATACCAGAAATGTTTGAAGCTACTGACTGAATGAAAGGAGCTGGCATCTCACTCTCTTTGAATCTTCTTTATCATGCTAGGATTAACAGGAAAAAGCTAAAAATTTCAGAATTGCACCTTGCAATGTGGAGATATTACTGTTTGTGCATTTACAATATTCATTGATTTTTGCCATTGAAAAACATGTTTTTCATATACCAGAAATGTTTGAAGCTACTGACTGAATGAAAGGAGCTGGCATCTCACTCTCTTTGAATCTTCTTTATCATGCTAGGATTAGCAGGAAAAAGCAAAAAATTTCAGAATTGCACCTTGCAATGTGGAGATATTACTGTTTGTGCATTTACAATATTCATTGATTTTTGCCATTGAAAAACATGTTTTTCATATACCAGAAATGTTTGAAGCTACTGACTGAATGAAAGGAGCTGGCATCTCACTCTCTTTGAATCTTCTTTATCATGCTAGGATTAACAGGAAAAAGCTAAAAATTTCAGAATTGCACCGTGCAATGTGGAGATATTACTGTTTGTGCATTTACAATATTCATTGATTTTTGCCATTGAAAAACATGTTTTTCATATACCAGAAATGTTTGAAGCTACTGACTGAATGAAAGGAGCTGGCATCTCACTCTCTTTGAATCTTCTTTATCATGCTAGGATTAACAGGAAAAAGCAAAAAATTTCAGAATTGCACCTTGCAATGTGGAGATATTACTGTTTGTGCATTTACAATATTCATTGATTTTTGCCATTGAAAAACATGTTTTTCATATACCAGAAATGTTTGAAGCTACTGACTGAATGAAAGGAGCTGGCATCTCACTCTCTTTGAATCTTCTTTATCATGCTAGGATTAACAGGAAAAAGCAAAAAATTTCAGAATTGCACCGTGCAATGTGGAGATATTACTGTTTGTGCATTTACAATATTCATTGATTTTTGCCATTGAAAAACATGTTTTTCATATACCAGAAATGTTTGAAGCTACTGACTGAATGAAAGGAGCTGGCATCTCACTCTCTTTGAATCTTCTTTATCATGCTAGGATTAACAGGAAAAAGCTAAAAATTTCAGAATTGCACCGTGCAATGTGGAGATATTACTGTTTGTGCATTTACAATATTCATTGATTTTTGCCATTGAAAAACATGTTTTTCATATACCAGAAATGTTTGAAGCTACTGACTGAATGAAAGGAGCTGGCATCTCACTCTCTTTGAATCTTCTTTATCATGCTAGGATTAACAGGAAAAAGCTAAACATTTCAGAATTGCACCGTGCAATGTGGAGATATTACTGTTTGTGCATTTACAATATTCATTGATTTTTGCCATTGAAAAACATGTTTTTCATATACCAGAAATGTTTGAAGCTACTGACTGAATGAAAGGAGCTGGCATCTCACTCTCTTTGAATCTTCTTTATCATGCTAGGATTAGCAGGAAAAAGCAAAAAATTTCAGAATTGCACCTTGCAATGTGGAGATATTACTGTTTGTGCATTTACAATATTCATTGATTTTTGCCATTGAAAAACATGTTTTTCATATACCAGAAATGTTTGAAGCTACTGACTGAATGAAAGGAGCTGGCATCTCACTCTCTTTGAATCTTCTTTATCATGCTAGGATTAACAGGAAAAAGCAAAAAATTTCAGAATTGCACCTTGCAATGTGGAGATATTACTGTTTGTGCATTTACAATATTCATTGATTTTTGCCATTGAAAAACATGTTTTTCATATACCAGAAATGTTTGAAGCTACTGACTGAATGAAAGGAGCTGGCATCTCACTCTCTTTGACTCTTCTTTATCATGCTAGGATTAGCAGGAAAAAGCAAAAAATTTCAGAATTGCACCTTGCAATGTGGAGATATTACTGTTTGTGCATTTACAATATTCATTGATTTTTGCCATTGAAAAACATGTTTTTCATATACCAGAAATGTTTGAAGCTACTGACTGAATGAAAGGAGCTGGCATCTCACTCTCTTTGAATCTTCTTTATCATGCTAGGATTAACAGGAAAAAGCTAAAAATTTCAGAATTGCACCGTGCAATGTGGAGATATTACTGTTTGTGCATTTACAATATTCATTGATTTTTGCCATTGAAAAACATGTTTTTCATATACCAGAAATGTTTGAAGCTAATGACTGAATGAAAGGAACTGGCATCTCACTCTCTTTGAATCTTCTTTATCATGCTAGGATTAGCAGGAAAAAGCAAAAAATTTCAGAATTGCACCTTGCAATGTGGAGATATTACTGTTTGTGCATTTACAATATTCATTGATTTTTGCCATTGAAAAACATGTTTTTCATATACCAGAAATGTTTGAAGCTACTGACTGAATGAAAGGAGCTGGCATCTCACTCTCTTTGAATCTTCTTTATCATGCTAGGATTAACAGGAAAAAGCAAAAAATTTCAGAATTGCACCTTGCAATGTGGAGATATTACTGTTTGTGCATTTACAATATTCATTGATTTTTGCCATTGAAAAACATGTTTTTCATATACCAGAAATGTTTGAAGCAACTGACTGAATGAAAGGAGCTGGCATCTCACTCTCTTTGAATCTTTATCATGCTAGGATTAACAGGAAAAAGCTAAAAATTTCAGAATTGCACCGTGCAATGTGGAGATATTACTGTTTGTGCATTTACAATATTCATTGATTTTTGACATTGAAAAACATGTTTTTCATATACCAGAAATGTTTGAAGCTACTGACTGAATGAAAGGAGCTGGCATCTCACTCTCTTTGAATCTTCTTTATCATGCTAGGATTAACAGGAAAAAGCAAAAAATTTCAGAATTGCACCTTGCAATGTGGAGATATTACTGTTTGTGCATTTACAATATTCATTGATTTTTGCCATTGAAAAACATGTTTTTCATATACCAGAAATGTTTGAAGCTACTGACTGAATGAAAGGAGCTGGCATCTCACTCTCTTTGAATCTTCTTTATCATGCTAGGATTAACAGGAAAAAGCTAAAAATTTCAGAATTGCACCGTGCAATGTGGAGATATTACTGTTTGTGCATTTACAATATTCATTGATTTTTGCCATTGAAAAACATGTTTTTCATATACCAGAAATGTTTGAAGCTACTGACTGAATGAAAGGAGCTGGCATCTCACTCTCTTTGAATCTTCTTTATCATGCTAGGATTAACAGGAAAAAGCTAAAAATTTCAGAATTGCACCGTGCAATGTGGAGATATTACTGTTTGTGCATTTACAATATTCATTGATTTTTGCCATTGAAAAACATGTTTTTCATATACCAGAAATGTTTGAAGCTACTGACTGAATGAAAGGAGCTGGCATCTCACTCTCTTTGAATCTTCTTTATCATGCTAGGATTAACAGGAAAAAGCAAAAAATTTCAGAATTGCACCTTGCAATGTGGAGATATTACTGTTTGTGCATTTACAATATTCATTGATTTTTGCCATTGAAAAACATGTTTTTCATATACCAGAAATGTTTGAAGCTACTGACTGAATGAAAGGAGCTGGCATCTCACTCTCTTTGAATCTTCTTTATCATGCTAGGATTAGCAGGAAAAAGCAAAAAATTTCAGAATTGCACCTTGCAATGTGGAGATATTACTGTTTGTGCATTTACAATATTCATTGATTTTTGCCATTGAAAAACATGTTTTTCATATACCAGAAATGTTTGAAGCTACTGACTGAATGAAAGGAGCTGGCATCTCACTCTCTTTGAATCTTCTTTATCATGCTAGGATTAACAGGAAAAAGCTAAACATTTCAGAATTGCACCGTGCAATGTGGAGATATTACTGTTTGTGCATTTACAATATTCATTGATTTTTGCCATTGAAAAACATGTTTTTCATATACCAGAAATGTTTGAAGCTACTGACTGAATGAAAGGAGCTGGCATCTCACTCTCTTTGAATCTTCTTTATCATGCTAGGATTAGCAGGAAAAAGCAAAAAATTTCAGAATTGCACCTTGCAATGTGGAGATATTACTGTTTGTGCATTTACAATATTCATTGATTTTTGCCATTGAAAAACATGTTTTTCATATACCAGAAATGTTTGAAGCTACTGACTGAATGAAAGGAGCTGGCATCTCACTCTCTTTGAATCTTCTTTATCATGCTAGGATTAACAGGAAAAAGCAAAAAATTTCAGAATTGCACCTTGCAATGTGGAGATATTACTGTTTGTGCATTTACAATATTCATTGATTTTTGCCATTGAAAAACATGTTTTTCATATACCAGAAATGTTTGAAGCTACTGACTGAATGAAAGGAGCTGGCATCTCACTCTCTTTGACTCTTCTTTATCATGCTAGGATTAGCAGGAAAAAGCAAAAAATTTCAGAATTGCACCTTGCAATGTGGAGATATTACTGTTTGTGCATTTACAATATTCATTGATTTTTGCCATTGAAAAACATGTTTTTCATATACCAGAAATGTTTGAAGCTACTGACTGAATGAAAGGAGCTGGCATCTCACTCTCTTTGAATCTTCTTTATCATGCTAGGATTAACAGGAAAAAGCTAAAAATTTCAGAATTGCACCGTGCAATGTGGAGATATTACTGTTTGTGCATTTACAATATTCATTGATTTTTGCCATTGAAAAACATGTTTTTCATATACCAGAAATGTTTGAAGCTACTGACTGAATGAAAGGAGCTGGCATCTCACTCTCTTTGAATCTTCTTTATCATGCTAGGATTAGCAGGAAAAAGCAAAAAATTTCAGAATTGCACCTTGCAATGTGGAGATATTACTGTTTGTGCATTTACAATATTCATTGATTTTTGCCATTGAAAAACATGTTTTTCATATACCAGAAATGTTTGAAGCTACTGACTGAATGAAAGGAGCTGGCATCTCACTCTCTTTGAATCTTCTTTATCATGCTAGGATTAACAGGAAAAAGCAAAAAATTTCAGAATTGCACCTTGCAATGTGGAGATATTACTGTTTGTGCATTTACAATATTCATTGATTTTTGCCATTGAAAAACATGTTTTTCATATACCAGAAATGTTTGAAGCTACTGACTGAATGAAAGGAGCTGGCATCTCACTCTCTTTGAATCTTTATCATGCTAGGATTAACAGGAAAAAGCTAAAAATTTCAGAATTGCACCGTGCAATGTGGAGATATTACTGTTTGTGCATTTACAATATTCATTGATTTTTGCCATTGAAAAACATGTTTTTCATATACCAGAAATGTTTGAAGCTACTGACTGAATGAAAGGAGCTGGCATCTCACTCTCTTTGAATCTTCTTTATCATGCTAGGATTAACAGGAAAAAGCAAAAAATTTCAGAATTGCACCTTGCAATGTGGAGATATTACTGTTTGTGCATTTACAATATTCATTGATTTTTGCCATTGAAAAACATGTTTTTCATATACCAGAAATGTTTGAAGCTACTGACTGAATGAAAGGAGCTGGCATCTCACTCTCTTTGAATCTTCTTTATCATGCTAGGATTAACAGGAAAAAGCTAAAAATTTCAGAATTGCACCGTGCAATGTGGAGATATTACTGTTTGTGCATTTACAATATTCATTGATTTTTGCCATTGAAAAACATGTTTTTCATATACCAGAAATGTTTGAAGCTACTGACTGAATGAAAGGAGCTGGCATCTCACTCTCTTTGAATCTTCTTTATCATGCTAGGATTAGCAGGAAAAAGCAAAAAATTTCAGAATTGCACCTTGCAATGTGGAGATATTACTGTTTGTGCATTTACAATATTCATTGATTTTTGCCATTGAAAAACATGTTTTTCATATACCAGAAATGTTTGAAGCTACTGACTGAATGAAAGGAGCTGGCATCTCACTCTCTTTGAATCTTCTTTATCATGCTAGGATTAACAGGAAAAAGCTAAAAATTTCAGAATTGCACCGTGCAATGTGGAGATATTACTGTTTGTGCATTTACAATATTCATTGATTTTTGCCATTGAAAAACATGTTTTTCATATACCAGAAATGTTTGAAGCTACTGACTGAATGAAAGGAGCTGGCATCTCACTCTCTTTGAATCTTCTTTATCATGCTAGGATTAACAGGAAAAAGCAAAAAATTTCAGAATTGCACCTTGCAATGTGGAGATATTACTGTTTGTGCATTTACAATATTCATTGATTTTTGCCATTGAAAAACATGTTTTTCATATACCAGAAATGTTTGAAGATACTGACTGAATGAAAGGAGCTGGCATCTCACTCTCTTTGAATCTTCTTTATCATGCTAGGATTAACAGGAAAAAGCTAAAAATTTCAGAATTGCACCGTGCAATGTGGAGATATTACTGTTTGTGCATTTACAATATTCATTGATTTTTGCCATTGAAAAACATGTTTTTCATATACCAGAAATGTTTGAAGCTACTGACTGAATGAAAGGAGCTGGCATCTCACTCTCTTTGAATCTTCTTTATCATGCTAGGATTAGCAGGAAAAAGCAAAAAATTTCAGAATTGCACCTTGCAATGTGGAGATATTACTGTTTGTGCATTTACAATATTCATTGATTTTTGCCATTGAAAAACATGTTTTTCATATACCAGAAATGTTTGAAGCTACTGACTGAATGAAAGGAGCTGGCATCTCACTCTCTTTGAATCTTCTTTATCATGCTAGGATTAACAGGAAAAAGCTAAAAATTTCAGAATTGCACCGTGCAATGTGGAGATATTACTGTTTGTGCATTTACAATATTCATTGATTTTTGCCATTGAAAAACATGTTTTTCATATACCAGAAATGTTTGAAGCTTCTGACTGAATGAAAGAGCTGGCATCTCACTCTCTTTGAATCTTCTTTATCATGCTAGGATTAGCAGGAAAAAGCAAAAAATTTCAGAATTGCACCTTGCAATGTGGAGATATTACTGTTTGTGCATTTACAATATTCATTGATTTTTGCCATTGAAAAACATGTTTTTCATATACCAGAAATGTTTGAAGCTACTGACTGAATGAAAGGAGCTGGCATCTCACTCTCTTTGAATCTTCTTTATCATGCTAGGATTAACAGGAAAAAGCTAAAAATTTCAGAATTGCACCGTGCAATGTGGAGATATTACTGTTTGTGCATTTACAATATTCATTGATTTTTGCCATTGAAAAACATGTTTTTCATATACCAGAAATGTTTGAAGCTACTGACTGAATGAAAGGAGCTGGCATCTCACTCTCTTTGAATCTTCTTTATCATGCTAGGATTAGCAGGAAAAAGCAAAAAATTTCAGAATTGCACCTTGCAATGTGGAGATATTACTGTTTGTGCATTTACAATATTCATTGATTTTTGCCATTGAAAAACATGTTTTTCATATACCAGAAATGTTTGAAGCTACTGACTGAATGAAAGGAGTTGGCATCTCACTCTCTTTGAATCTTCTTTATCATGCTAGGATTAACAGGAAAAAGCTAAAAATTTCAGAATTGCACCGTGCAATGTGGAGATATTACTGTTTGTGCATTTACAATATTCATTGATTTTTGCCATTGAAAAACATGTTTTTCATATACCAGAAATGTTTGAAGCTACTGACTGAATGAAAGGAGCTGGCATCTCACTCTCTTTGAATCTTCTTTATCATGCTAGGATTAGCAGGAAAAAGCAAAAAATTTCAGAATTGCACCTTGCAATGTGGAGATATTACTGTTTGTGCATTTACAATATTCATTGATTTTTGCCATTGAAAAACATGTTTTTCATATACCAGAAATGTTTGAAGCTACTGACTGAATGAAAGGAGCTGGCATCTCACTCTCTTTGAATCTTCTTTATCATGCTAGGATTAACAGGAAAAAGCTAAAAATTTCAGAATTGCACCGTGCAATGTGGAGATATTACTGTTTGTGCATTTACAATATTCATTGATTTTTGCCATTGAAAAACATGTTTTTCATATACCAGAAATGTTTGAAGCTACTGACTGAATGAAAGGAGCTGGCATCTCACTCTCTTTGAATCTTCTTTATCATGCTAGTATTAGCCGGAAAAAGCAAAAAATTTCAGAATTGCACCTTGCAATGTGGAGATATTACTGTTTGTGCATTTACAATATTCATTGATTTTTGCCATTGAAAAACATGTTTTTCATATACCAGAAATGTTTGAAGCTACTGACTGAATGAAAGGAGCTGGCATCTCACTCTCTTTGAATCTTCTTTATCATGCTAGGATTAACAGGAAAAAGCAAAAAATTTCAGAATTGCACCTTGCAATGTGGAGATATTACTGTTTGTGCATTTACAATATTCATTGATTTTTGCCATTGAAAAACATGTTTTTCATATACCAGAAATGTTTGAAGCTACTGACTGAATGAAAGGAGCTGGCATCTCACTCTCTTTGAATCTTCTTTATCATGCTAGGATTAACAGGAAAAAGCTAAAAATTTCAGAATTGCACCGTGCAATGTGGAGATATTACTGTTTGTGCATTTACAATATTCATTGATTTTTGCCATTGAAAAACATGTTTTTCATATACCAGAAATGTTTGAAGCTACTGACTGAATGAAAGGAGCTGGCATCTCACTCTCTTTGAATCTTCTTTATCATGCTAGGATTAGCAGGAAAAAGCAAAAAATTTCAGAATTGCACCTTGCAATGTGGAGATATTACTGTTTGTGCATTTACAATATTCATTGATTTTTGCCATTGAAAAACATGTTTTTCATATACCAGAAATGTTTGAAGCTACTGACTGAATGAAAGGAGCTGGCATCTCACTCTCTTTGAATCTTCTTTATCATGCTAGGATTAACAGGAAAAAGCTAAAAATTTCAGAATTGCACCGTGCAATGTGGAGATATTACTGTTTGTGCATTTACAATATTCATTGATTTTTGCCATTGAAAAACATGTTTTTCATATACCAGAAATGTTTGAAGCTACTGACTGAATGAAAGGAGCTGGCATCTCACTCTCTTTGAATCTTCTTTATCATGCTAGGATTAGCAGGAAAAAGCAAAAAATTTCAGAATTGCACCTTGCAATGTGGAGATATTACTGTTTGTGCATTTACAATATTCATTGATTTTTGCCATTGAAAAACATGTTTTTCATATACCAGAAATGTTTGAAGCTACTGACTGAATGAAGGGAGCTGGCATCTCACTCTCTTTGAATCTTCTTTATCATGCTAGGATTAACAGGAAAAAGCAAAAAATTTCAGAATTGCACCTTGCAATGTGGAGATATTACTGTTTGTGCATTTACAATATTCATTGATTTTTGCCATTGAAAAACATGTTTTTCATATACCAGAAATGTTTGAAGCTACTGACTGAATGAAAGGAGCTGGCATCTCACTCTCTTTGAATCTTCTTTATCATGCTAGGATTAACAGGAAAAAGCTAAAAATTTCAGAATTGCACCGTGCAATGTGGAGATATTACTGTTTGTGCATTTACAATATTCATTGATTTTTGCCATTGAAAAACATGTTTTTCATATACCAGAAATGTTTGAAGCTAATGACTGAATGAAAGGAGCTGGCATCTCACTCTCTTTGAATCTTCTTTATCATGCTAGGATTAACAGGAAAAAGCTAAAAATTTCAGAATTGCACCGTGCAATGTGGAGATATTACTGTTTGTGCATTTACAATATTCATTGATTTTTGCCATTGAAAAACATGTTTTTCATATACCAGAAATGTTTGAAGCTACTGACTGAATGAAAGGAGCTGGCATCTCACTCTCTTTGAATCTTCTTTATCATGCTAGGATTAGCAGGAAAAAGCAAAAAATTTCAGAATTGCACCTTGCAATGTGGAGATATTACTGTTTGTGCATTTACAATATTCATTGATTTTTGCCATTGAAAAACATGTTTTTCATATACCAGAAATGTTTGAAGCTACTGACTGAATGAAAGGAGCTGGCATCTCACTCTCTTTGAATCTTCTTTATCATGCTAGGATTAACAGGAAAAAGCTAAAAATTTCAGAATTGCACCGTGCAATGTGGAGATATTACTGTTTGTGAATTTACAATATTCATTGATTTTTGCCATTGAAAAACATGTTTTTCATATACCAGAAATGTTTGAAGCTACTGACTGAATGAAAGGAGCTGGCATCTCACTCTCTTTGAATCTTCTTTATCATGCTAGGATTAGCAGGAAAAAGCAAAAAATTTCAGAATTGCACCTTGCAATGTGGAGATATTACTGTTTGTGCATTTACAATATTCATTGATTTTTGCCATTGAAAAACATGTTTTTCATAAACCAGAAATGTTTGAAGCTACTGACTGAATGAAAGGAGCTGGCATCTCACTTTCTTTGAATCTTCTTTATCATGCTAGGATTAACAGGAAAAAGCAAAAAATTTCAGAATTGCACCTTGCAATGTGGAGATATTACTGTTTGTGCATTTACAATATTCATTGATTTTTGCCATTGAAAAACATGTTTTTCATATACCAGAAATGTTTGAAGCTACTGACTGAATGAAAGGAGCTGGCATCTCACTCTCTTTGAATCTTTATCATGCTAGGATTAACAGGAAAAATCTAAAAATTTCAGAATTGCACCGTGCAATGTGGAGATATTACTGTTTGTGCATTTACAATATTCATTGATTTTTGCCATTGAAAAACATGTTTTTCATATACCAGAAATGTTTGAAGCTACTGACTGAATGAAAGGAGCTGGCATCTCACTCTCTTTGAATCTTCTTTATCATGCTAGGATTAGCAGGAAAAAGCAAAAAATTTCAGAATTGCACCTTGCAATGTGGAGATATTACTGTTTGTGCATTTACAATATTCATTGATTTTTGCCATTGAAAAACATGTTTTTCATATACCAGAAATGTTTGAAGCTACTGACTGAATGAAAGGAGCTGGCATCTCACTCTCTTTGAATCTTCTTTATCATGCTAGGATTAACAGGAAAAAGCTAAAAATTTCAGAATTGCACCGTGCAATGTGGAGATATTACTGTTTGTGCATTTACAATATTCATTGATTTTTGCCATTGAAAAACATGTTTTTCATATACCAGAAATGTTTGAAGCTACTGACTGAATGAAAGGAGCTGGCATCTCACTCTCTTTGAATCTTCTTTATCATGCTAGGATTAGCAGGAAAAAGCAAAAAATTTCAGAATTGCACCTTGCAATGTGGAGATATTACTGTTTGTGCATTTACAATATTCATTGATTTTTGCCATTGAAAAACATGTTTTTCATATACCAGAAATGTTTGAAGCTACTGACTGAATGAAAGGAGCTGGCATCTCACTCTCTTTGAATCTTCTTTATCATGCTAGGATTAACAGGAAAAAGCAAAAAATTTCAGAATTGCACCTTGCAATGTGGAGATATTACTGTTTGTGCATTTACAATATTCATTGATTTTTGCCATTGAAAAACATGTTTTTCATATACCAGAAATGTTTGAAGCTACTGACTGAATGAAAGGAGCTGGCATCTCACTCTCTTTGAATCATCTTTATCATGCTAGGATTAACAGGAAAAAGCTAAAAATTTCAGAATTGCACCGTGCAATGTGGAGATATTACTGTTTGTGCATTTACAATATTCATTGATTTTTGCCATTGAAAAACATGTTTTTCATATACCAGAAATGTTTGAAGCTACTGACTGAATGAAAGGAGCTGGCATCTCACTCTCTTTGAATCTTCTTTATCATGCTAGGATTAGCAGGAAAAAGCAAAAAATTTCAGAATTGCACCTTGCAATGTGGAGATATTACTGTTTGTGCATTTACAATATTCATTGATTTTTGCCATTGAAAAACATGTTTTTCATATACCAGAAATGTTTGAAGCTACTGACTGAATGAAAGGAGCTGGCATCTCACTCTCTTTGAATCTTCTTTATCATGCTAGGATTAGCAGGAAAAAGCAAAAAATTTCAGAATTGCACCTTGCAATGTGGAGATATTACTGTTTGTGCATTTACAATATTCATTGATTTTTGCCATTGAAAAACATGTTTTTCATATACCAGAAATGTTTGAAGCTACTGACTGAATGAAAGGAGCTGGCATCTCACTCTCTTTGAATCTTCTTTATCATGCTAGGATTAACAGGAAAAAGCAAAAAATTTCAGAATTGCACCTTGCAATGTGGAGATATTACTGTTTGTGCATTTACAATATTCATTGATTTTTGCCATTGAAAAACATGTTTTTCATATACCAGAAATGTTTGAAGCTACTGACTGAATGAAAGGAGCTGGCATCTCACTCTCTTTGAATCTTCTTTATCATGCTAGGATTAACAGGAAAAAGCTAAAAATTTCAGAATTGCACCATGCAATGTGGAGATATTACTGTTTGTGCATTTACAATATTCATTGATTTTTGCCATTGAAAAACATGTTTTTCATATACCAGAAATGTTTGAAGCTACTGACTGAATGAAAGGAGCTGGCATCTCACTCTCTTTGAATCTTCTTTATCATGCTAGGATTAGCAGGAAAAAGCAAAAAATTTCAGAATTGCACCTTGCAATGTGGAGATATTACTGTTTGTGCATTTACAATATTCATTGATTTTTGCCATTGAAAAACATGTTTTTCATATACCAGAAATGTTTGAAGCTACTGACTGAATGAAAGGAGCTGGCATCTCACTCTCTTTGAATCTTCTTTATCATGCTAGGATTAACAGGAAAAAGCTAAAAATTTCAGAATTGCACCGTGCAATGTGGAGATATTACTGTTTGTGCATTTACAATATTCATTGATTTTTGCCATTGAAAAACATGTTTTTCATATACCAGAAATGTTTGAAGCTACTGACTGAATGAAAGGAGCTGGCATCTCACTCTCTTTGAATCTTCTTTATCATGCTAGGATTAGCAGGAAAAAGCAAAAAATTTCAGAATTGCACCTTGCAATGTGGAGATATTACTGTTTGTGCATTTACAATATTCATTGATTTTTGCCATTGAAAAACATGTTTTTCATATACCAGAAATGTTTGAAGCTACTGACTGAATGAAAGGAGCTGGCATCTCACTCTCTTTGAATCTTCTTTATCATGCTAGGATTAACAGGAAAAAGCAAAAAATTTCAGAATTGCACCTTGCAATGTGGAGATATTACTGTTTGTGCATTTACAATATTCATTGATTTTTGCCATTGAAAAACATGTTTTTCATATACCAGAAATGTTTGAAGCTACTGACTGAATGAAAGGAGCTGGCATCTCACTCTCTTTGAATCTTCTTTATCATGCTAGGATTAACAGGAAAAAGCTAAAAATTTCAGAATTGCACCGTGCAATGTGGAGATATTACTGTTTGTGCATTTACAATATTCATTGATTTTTGCCATTGAAAAACATGTTTTTCATATACCAGAAATGTTTGAAGCTACTGACTGAATGAAAGGAGCTGGCATCTCACTCTCTTTGAATTTTCTTTATCATGCTAGGATTAGCAGGAAAAAGCAAAAAATTTCAGAATTGCACCTTGCAATGTGGAGATATTACTGTTTGTGCATTTACAATATTCATTGATTTTTGCCATTGAAAAACATGTTTTTCATATACCAGAAATGTTTGAAGCTACTGACTGAATGAAAGGAGCTGGCATCTCACTCTCTTTGAATCTTCTTTATCATGCTAGGATTAACAGGAAAAAGCTAAAAATTTCAGAATTGCACCGTGCAATGTGGAGATATTACTGTTTGTGCATTTACAATATTCATTGATTTTTGCCATTGAAAAACATGTTTTTCATATACCAGAAATGTTTGAAGCTACTGACTGAATGAAAGGAGCTGGCATCTCACTCTCTTTGAATCTTCTTTATCATGCTAGGATTAGCAGGAAAAAGCAAAAAATTTCAGAATTGCACCTTGCAATGTGGAGATATTACTGTTTGTGCATTTACAATATTCATTGATTTTTGCCATTGAAAAACATGTTTTTCATATACCAGAAATGTTTGAAGCTACTGACTGAATGAAAGGAGCTGGCATCTCACTCTCTTTGAATCTTCTTTATCATGCTAGGATTAACAGGAAAAAGCTAAAAATTTCAGAATTGCACCGTGCAATGTGGAGATATTACTGTTTGTGCATTTACAATATTCATTGATTTTTGCCATTGAAAAACATGTTTTTCATATACCAGAAATGTTTGAAGCTACTGACTGAATGAAAGGAGCTGGCATCTCACTCTCTTTGAATCTTCTTTATCATGCTAGGATTAGCAGGAAAAAGCAAAAAATTTCAGAATTGCACCTTGCAATGTGGAGATATTACTGTTTGTGCATTTACAATATTCATTGATTTTTGCCATTGAAAAACATGTTTTTCATATACCAGAAATGTTTGAAGCTACTGACTGAATGAAAGGAGCTGGCATCTCACTCTCTTTGAATTTTCTTTATCATGCTAGGATTAGCAGGAAAAAGCAAAAAATTTCAGAATTGCACCTTGCAATGTGGAGATATTACTGTTTGTGCATTTACAATATTCATTGATTTTTGCCATTGAAAAACATGTTTTTCATATACCAGAAATGTTTGAAGCTACTGACTGAATGAAAGGAGCTGGCATCTCACTCTCTTTGAATCTTCTTTATCATGCTAGGATTAACAGGAAAAAGCTAAAAATTTCAGAATTGCACCGTGCAATGTGGAGATATTACTGTTTGTGCATTTACAATATTCATTGATTTTTGCCATTGAAAAACATGTTTTTCATATACCAGAAATGTTTGAAGCTACTGACTGAATGAAAGGAGCTGGCATCTCACTCTCTTTGAATCTTCTTTATCATGCTAGGATTAGCAGGAAAAAGCAAAAAATTTCAGAATTGCACCTTGCAATGTGGAGATATTACTGTTTGTGCATTTACAATATTCATTGATTTTTGCCATTGAAAAACATGTTTTTCATATACCAGAAATGTTTGAAGCTACTGACTGAATGAAAGGAGCTGGCATCTCACTCTCTTTGAATCTTCTTTATCATGCTAGGATTAACAGGAAAAAGCTAAAAATTTCAGAATTGCACCGTGCAATGTGGAGATATTACTGTTTGTGCATTTACAATATTCATTGATTTTTGCCATTGAAAAACATGTTTTTCATATACCAGAAATGTTTGAAGCTACTGACTGAATGAAAGGAGCTGGCATCTCACTCTCTTTGAATCTTCTTTATCATGCTAGGATTAGCAGGAAAAAGCAAAAAATTTCAGAATTGCACCTTGCAATGTGGAGATATTACTGTTTGTGCATTTACAATATTCATTGATTTTTGCCATTGAAAAACATGTTTTTCATATACCAGAAATGTTTGAAGCTACTGACTGAATGAAAGCAGCTGGCATCTCACTCTCTTTGAATCTTCTTTATCATGCTAGGATTAACAGGAAAAAGCAAAAAATTTCAGAATTGCACCTTGCAATGTGGAGATATTACTGTTTGTGCATTTACAATATTCATTGATTTTTGCCATTGAAAAACATGTTTTTCATATACCAGAAATGTTTGAAGCTACTGACTGAATGAAAGGAGCTGGCATCTCACTCTCTTTGAATCTTCTTTATCATGCTAGGATTAACAGGAAAAAGCTAAAAATTTCAGAATTGCACCGTGCAATGTGGAGATATTACTGTTTGTGCATTTACAATATTCATTGATTTTTGCCATTGAAAAACATGTTTTTCATATACCAGAAATGTTTGAAGCTACTGACTGAATGAAAGGAGCTGGCATCTCACTCTCTTTGAATCTTCTTTATCATGCTAGGATTAGCAGGAAAAAGCAAAAAATTTCAGAATTGCACCTTGCAATGTGGAGATATTACTGTTTGTGCATTTACAATATTCATTGATTTTTGCCATTGAAAAACATGTTTTTCATATACCAGAAATGTTTGAAGCTACTGACTGAATGAAAGGAGCTGGCATCTCACTCTCTTTGAATCTTCTTTATCATGCTAGGATTAACAGGAAAAAGCTAAAAATTTCAGAATTGCACCGTGCAATGTGGAGATATTACTGTTTGTGCATTTACAATATTCATTGATTTTTGCCATTGAAAAACATGTTTTTCATATACCAGAAATGTTTGAAGCTACTGACTGAATGAAAGGAGCTGGCATCTCACTCTCTTTGAATCTTCTTTATCATGCTAGGATTAGCAGGAAAAAGCAAAAAATTTCAGAATTGCACCTTGCAATGTGGAGATATTACTGTTTGTGCATTTACAATATTCATTGATTTTTGCCATTGAAAAACATGTTTTTCATATACCAGAAATGTTTGAAGCTACTGACTGAATGAAAGGAGCTGGCATCTCACTCTCTTTGAATCTTCTTTATCATGCTAGGATTAACAGGAAAAAGCAAAAAATTTCAGAATTGCACCTTGCAATGTGGAGATATTACTGTTTGTGCATTTACAATATTCATTGATTTTTGCCATTGAAAAACATGTTTTTCATATACCAGAAATGTTTGAAGCTACTGACTGAATGAAAGGAGCTGGCATCTCACTCTCTTTGACTCTTCTTTATCATGCTAGGATTAGCAGGAAAAAGCAAAAAATTTCAGAATTGCACCTTGCAATGTGGAGATATTACTGTTTGTGCATTTACAATATTCATTGATTTTTGCCATTGAAAAACATGTTTTTCATATACCAGAAATGTTTGAAGCTACTGACTGAATGAAAGGAGCTGGCATCTCACTCTCTTTGAATCTTCTTTATCATGCTAGGATTAACAGGAAAAAGCTAAAAATTTCAGAATTGCACCGTGCAATGTGGAGATATTACTGTTTGTGCATTTACAATATTCATTGATTTTTGCCATTGAAAAACATGTTTTTCATATACCAGAAATGTTTGAAGCTACTGACTGAATGAAAGGAGCTGGCATCTCACTCTCTTTGAATCTTCTTTATCATGCTAGGATTAACAGGAAAAAGCAAAAAATTTCAGAATTGCACCTTGCAATGTGGAGATATTACTGTTTGTGCATTTACAATATTCATTGATTTTTGCCATTGAAAAACATGTTTTTCATATACCAGAAATGTTTGAAGCTACTGACTGAATGAAAGGAGCTGGCATCTCACTCTCTTTGAATCTTCTTTATCATGCTAGGATTAGCAGGAAAAAGCAAAAAATTTCAGAATTGCACCTTGCAATGTGGAGATATTACTGTTTGTGCATTTACAATATTCATTGATTTTTGCCATTGAAAAACATGTTTTTCATATACCAGAAATGTTTGAAGCTACTGACTGAATGAAAGGAGCTGGCATCTCACTCTCTTTGAATCTTCTTTATCATGCTAGGATTAACAGGAAAAAGCAAAAAATTTCAGAATTGCACCTTGCAATGTGGAGATATTACTGTTTGTGCATTTACAATATTCATTGATTTTTGCCATTGAAAAACATGTTTTTCATATACCAGAAATGTTTGAAGCTACTGACTGAATGAAAGGAGCTGGCATCTCACTCTCTTTGAATCTTCTTTATCATGCTAGGATTAACAGGAAAAAGCTAAAAATTTCAGAATTGCACCGTGCAATGTGGAGATATTACTGTTTGTGCATTTACAATATTCATTGATTTTTGCCATTGAAAAACATGTTTTTCATATACCAGAAATGTTTGAAGCTACTGACTGAATGAAAGGAGCTGGCATCTCACTCTCTTTGAATCTTCTTTATCATGCTAGGATTAGCAGGAAAAAGCAAAAAATTTCAGAATTGCACCTTGCAATGTGGAGATATTACTGTTTGTGCATTTACAATATTCATTGATTTTTGCCATTGAAAAACATGTTTTTCATATACCAGAAATGTTTGAAGCTACTGACTGAATGAAAGGAGCTGGCATCTCACTCTCTTTGAATCTTCTTTATCATGCTAGGATTAACAGGAAAAAGCTAAAAATTTCAGAATTGCACCGTGCAATGTGGAGATATTACTGTTTGTGCATTTACAATATTCATTGATTTTTGCCATTGAAAAACATGTTTTTCATATACCAGAAATGTTTGAAGCTACTGACTGAATGAAAGGAGCTGGCATCTCACTCTCTTTGAATCTTCTTTATCATGCTAGGATTAGCAGGAAAAAGCAAAAAATTTCAGAATTGCACCTTGCAATGTGGAGATATTACTGTTTGTGCATTTACAATATTCATTGATTTTTGCCATTGAAAAACATGTTTTTCATATACCAGAAATGTTTGAAGCTACTGACTGAATGAAAGGAGCTGGCATCTCACTCTCTTTGAATCTTCTTTATCATGCTAGGATTAACAGGAAAAAGCAAAAAATTTCAGAATTGCACCTTGCAATGTGGAGATATTACTGTTTGTGCATTTACAATATTCATTGATTTTTGCCATTGAAAAACATGTTTTTCATATACCAGAAATGTTTGAAGCTACTGACTGAATGAAAGGAGCTGGCATCTCACTCTCTTTGAATCTTCTTTATCATGCTAGGATTAACAGGAAAAAGCTAAAAATTTCAGAATTGCACCGTGCAATGTGGAGATATTACTGTTTGTGCATTTACAATATTCATTGATTTTTGCCATTGAAAAACATGTTTTTCATATACCAGAAATGTTTGAAGCTACTGACTGAATGAAAGGAGCTGGCATCTCACTCTCTTTGAATCTTCTTTATCATGCTAGGATTAGCAGGAAAAAGCAAAAAATTTCAGAATTGCACCTTGCAATGTGGAGATATTACTGTTTGTGCATTTACAATATTCATTGATTTTTGCCATTGAAAAACATGTTTTTCATATACCAGAAATGTTTGAAGCTACTGACTGAATGAAAGGAGCTGGCATCTCACTCTCTTTGAATCTTCTTTATCATGCTAGGATTAACAGGAAAAAGCTAAAAATTTCAGAATTGCACCGTGCAATGTGGAGATATTACTGTTTGTGCATTTACAATATTCATTGATTTTTGCCATTGAAAAACATGTTTTTCATATACCAGAAATGTTTGAAGCTACTGACTGAATGAAAGGAGCTGGCATCTCACTCTCTTTGAATCTTCTTTATCATGCTAGGATTAGCAGGAAAAAGCAAAAAATTTCAGAATTGCACCTTGCAATGTGGAGATATTACTGTTTGTGCATTTACAATATTCATTGATTTTTGCCATTGAAAAACATGTTTTTCATATACCAGAAATGTTTGAAGCTACTGACTGAATGAAAGGAGCTGGCATCTCACTCTCTTTGAATCTTCTTTATCATGCTAGGATTAACAGGAAAAAGCTAAAAATTTCAGAATTGCACCGTGCAATGTGGAGATATTACTGTTTGTGCATTTACAATATTCATTGATTTTTGCCATTGAAAAACATGTTTTTCATATACCAGAAATGTTTGAAGCTACTGACTGAATGAAAGGAGCTGGCATCTCACTCTCTTTGAATCTTCTTTATCATGCTAGGATTAGCAGGAAAAAGCAAAAAATTTCAGAATTGCACCTTGCAATGTGGAGATATTACTGTTTGTGCATTTACAATATTCATTGATTTTTGCCATTGAAAAACATGTTTTTCATATACCAGAAATGTTTGAAGCTACTGACTGAATGAAAGGAGCTGGCATCTCACTCTCTTTGAATCTTCTTTATCATGCTAGGATTAACAGGAAAAAGCTAAAAATTTCAGAATTGCACCGTGCAATGTGGAGATATTACTGTTTGTGCATTTACAATATTCATTGATTTTTGCCATTGAAAAACATGTTTTTCATATACCAGAAATGTTTGAAGCTACTGACTGAATGAAAGGAGCTGGCATCTCACTCTCTTTGAATCTTCTTTATCATGCTAGGATTAGCAGGAAAAAGCAAAAAATTTCAGAATTGCACCTTGCAATGTGGAGATATTACTGTTTGTGCATTTACAATATTCATTGATTTTTGCCATTGAAAAACATGTTTTTCATATACCAGAAATGTTTGAAGCTACTGACTGAATGAAAGGAGCTGGCATCTCACTCTCTTTGAATCTTCTTTATCATGCTAGGATTAACAGGAAAAAGCAAAAAATTTCAGAATTGCACCTTGCAATGTGGAGATATTACTGTTTGTGCATTTACAATATTCATTGATTTTTGCCATTGAAAAACATGTTTTTCATATACCAGAAATGTTTGAAGCTACTGACTGAATGAAAGGAGCTGGCATCTCACTCTCTTTGACTCTTCTTTATCATGCTAGGATTAGCAGGAAAAAGCAAAAAATTTCAGAATTGCACCTTGCAATGTGGAGATATTACTGTTTGTGCATTTACAATATTCATTGATTTTTGCCATTGAAAAACATGTTTTTCATATACCAGAAATGTTTGAAGCTACTGACTGAATGAAAGGAGCTGGCATCTCACTCTCTTTGAATCTTCTTTATCATGCTAGGATTAACAGGAAAAAGCTAAAAATTTCAGAATTGCACCGTGCAATGTGGAGATATTACTGTTTGTGCATTTACAATATTCATTGATTTTTGCCATTGAAAAACATGTTTTTCATATACCAGAAATGTTTGAAGCTACTGACTGAATGAAAGGAGCTGGCATCTCACTCTCTTTGAATCTTCTTTATCATGCTAGGATTAGCAGGAAAAAGCAAAAAATTTCAGAATTGCACCTTGCAATGTGGAGATATTACTGTTTGTGCATTTACAATATTCATTGATTTTTGCCATTGAAAAACATGTTTTTCATATACCAGAAATGTTTGAAGCTACTGACTGAATGAAAGGAGCTGGCATCTCACTCTCTTTGAATCTTCTTTATCATGCTAGGATTAACAGGAAAAAGCAAAAATTTCAGAATTGCACCTTGCAATGTGGAGATATTACTGTTTGTGCATTTACAATATTCATTGATTTTTGCCATTGAAAAACATGTTTTTCATATACCAGAAATGTTTGAAGCTACTGACTGAATGAAAGGAGCTGGCATCTCACTCTCTTTGAATCTTCTTTATCATGCTAGGATTAACAGGAAAAAGCTAAAAATTTCAGAATTGCACCGTGCAATGTGGAGATATTACTGTTTGTGCATTTACAATATTCATTGATTTTTGCCATTGAAAAACATGTTTTTCATATACCAGAAATGTTTGAAGCTACTGACTGAATGAAAGGAGCTGGCATCTCACTCTCTTTGAATCTTTATCATGCTAGGATTAACAGGAAAAAGCTAAAAATTTCAGAATTGCACCGTGCAATGTGGAGATATTACTGTTTGTGCATTTACAATATTCATTGATTTTTGCCATTGAAAAACATGTTTTTCATATACCAGAAATGTTTGAAGCTACTGACTGAATGAAAGGAGCTGGCATCTCACTCTCTTTGAATCTTCTTTATCATGCTAGGATTAGCAGGAAAAAGCAAAAAATTTCAGAATTGCACCTTGCAATGTGGAGATATTACTGTTTGTGCATTTACAATATTCATTGATTTTTGCCATTGAAAAACATGTTTTTCATATACCAGAAATGTTTGAAGCTACTGACTGAATGAAAGGAGCTGGCATCTCACTCTCTTTGAATCTTCTTTATCATGCTAGGATTAACAGGAAAAAGCAAAAAATTTCAGAATTGCACCTTGCAATGTGGAGATATTACTGTTTGTGCATTTACAATATTCATTGATTTTT